>NW_026038090.1:0-100000 GCF_023373825.1 Bactrocera dorsalis
CCTGCTCGTTTTCATCATTTGCGCCACATTGCCGTTAACTTGGACATTCTCTACACAGTATTATGGCAACACCAAACACACCGGTAAGTCAGTTATAAATGATTACTATTAATTACTCCATACATTACTTTACATTACATCAGCAGCAACGGTACATTTGACTAACACTTGCATGCTTTTTTAATATTCGAACTTTTTGAAGAACTGTTTTTGCATTTTTTTTCGTAATATAATTTGTTTCTAATATAAATTGGGTAGTCGAAAAAGTCTTTTCGTATTTCTAATCAAAGTTCGCATCGAAATTTCCCGAACGGAAGCGAGCAAACCAGTGTTGTGCTACACGAACTGATACAGCATCGTCTCCGTGAACTTCACAAATTTCATCGATGGTTCATAATGCAGTAAAAAAAAACGAAATGCACGGAATTTCAAATCTCTTATCGATGAAATTTTCTAATTTCATAAATATTATTCACAATTTTTTTTAAGAAGTTTTCCAACTTCTTGAATATTTTTCACGAATTTTCAGCATTCGAAAGTTAGTGCCTTATAGTTAGCTTCTTCTTGTGTGAAAGATTTGAATGAAAAAAATTATGAAATAATCAAAAAAAATTAAACATACACAAACTTTTCTTACTTTTGAAAAATTTGGCATTTTTTCTGACTAAGATTAATATTTTTTTAATTTAATTTTTTTCTTTTTTCAAAAATTTTCGATTATTCATTTCATAAACTCTAACTGAAATTCCATTAAAAATATATACTTCATTCGAAATCATTTTCATACAAAATATTCCATACTTTTTTTCATCGAAAACTTTTTATTTGTCGATTTTTTTATTAACAATTTTTTGTTCCGCAATTCAGCGCTGCCAAACCACTGTTACTACGAGGAATTGAAACTAGCGGTGCCGGTCAATGACACCCTGTATCCCACAGATATAGAATTTCAATGCATAACGGTATCTTGCCGCCATGATTATGTGCTGGTGATAAAGCAGTAAGTTGATCCGTTTTAATATATAAAAAATATATTTTTAATCCGAGCACCGGACTCTTGGCGTTTATGCCGCTAGCTTCACTACATATTTGTGAGCTTCAATATTAATTTTTATCAAGTCCGCGAGACAAAATAGTCTTTTCGGGTATTTAATATCTAAATACACGTTTTTTTTTTGAAATGTCATCTTTTTTTTGCCCTCCTCCCATGCTAATATTAATTTTTTACTTACAGTTGTGACCGTTATCTGCTACGACATGGCTGCATTGAGCAGCCACCCGATTATAGTCGGCCTTATCCCGATTGCTGCACCCAAATTAAATGTGCCGATTAATACATGATGATTATTCTAACTTCGTATGTATTTGTAAAGATTAATTAATTATTAATTTAAAATTATGAATTTAGTAAATAAACAAATCTTAATCATATATACAAACATGTCACTGACGTAAGAAAAAATACCCGGGCACTTATTTGGTAATTATCAGAAAGTACATATAAGTAATAAAATCACTTATAGAGCAGCTCGAGCATCCAAAACATTTGTGTTTGTGTTGAAAAATACTCACCCCCTCACCCTGCCATCCTATAACTGCGTAGATCCGAACCGGTTCGGCGTCGTTGTGCAATCCTCTTCGTAATTCAAAATCGAACAGAACCACGCTGATAGTTGTACTGTTTGAGCAGGCAATAAAAATATTGAATATTAAAAATTAGAAACAAAAACAGAAATCAACAACAAACATCAAATCGTAAAGTATTCATAAGCGCTGACATTGAGCCGGCAGCGCACAGTCGCTCTTTGAATTTTGTCGCGTGAACATAGTTTTTTCTGCCTTAGAAATCTCCCAAAGTTGCTATGAAGTTTGTAGGTGTTGCATTGTTGTTGGCGTTGGCGTTAGCTGCACTGCTGGACTGCGCAGTAGCCGGTAAGTGAGACGATGCGACGGCGCATTGCCGGAAATGGCCGAGATGTTATATACAATTTGTTTCTCCTTTAATTACACAAAAGCCGATTGCGAGTATCACGGACAAAAGGCGAATAAGGGCGAAAATTTCCAAATAAAAGGCGAGTGCAGCCAGTACACCTGCGACGGACCCGGCGCTATCTCTGCCAAAACGTATGTTGCTGCTCGGACTTTGTTCAACCAGTTACCGTTAATCATTGTTATTTCGATTTTATTGTTGTAGTTGCCCGTCCATTTACGCACCACCAAGTTGCAAGTACACGCCGCAGGACGACTCGAAGCCTTACCCCGCCTGCTGTGAATCGTACGACTGTTAGTGACTTACGCGTGCGCGTGAAGTTGTTTTTGTGTGTTTTGAAGTTAAATAAAAGAACAAAATTTTGAAATGCCTAAAAGTTTAGCATAAAACTTTCTAGAAAAAACAAAACGGTTTTTTTGACATTATGGCTTAAATTTTTGTTCGTGAGAGGAATGAAAAAAATTGTCCATACATTTTCTTAATTTTTTTTCAATAAATTGCTTAATTTTTCTATTTTTGAATATTTTGAAATATTTTTGATTTGACATGAAATTTATTGTTTTTTTATAATTTTCAAATTTTTTGAAAACATTTTTAAACGTTGAGCTTTTTCGAAATTCTATATTATAGAGAGTAAATCAATCCGAATAGCTACGAGTATAAAGCTAGTTGCTTTCGAATGCTGAAAATTCCTACAACACAGTTAACTTTCTTTTATTTATTTTTCCCACTTAAAAACCAAACTTCCGCTCGGTTGGCGACTTCATTGCCCAGTAAACACAATTACGTTAGTTATTTATTGGAGTTTATTTTTATATTGATATTCTCACTTCGGCTCCACTAGCTGCGTGCACTCGTTCCAGTCCTCTTTTATAAATACTGCCGCACGCTCGCCGATCATAATCGCCGGCGCATTGGTATTGGCCCGTGGCACATCCGGCATAATGCTGGCATCCGCTACACGTAAATTCTGTACGCCATACAACAGTAGGCGTGGGTTCACACAAGCGTCCCGATCGCGCTTTGGTCCCATTTTCACCGTGCCAACATGGTGAAAACCTCCCTCACCCATATATTTGATGTAACAGCGCCAATAGGCGTCCGAAAGGTACTTATAGCTGTCGCATTCGTCGCACGGTATATGAAGCAGAGTTGCATTAAGTGCGCGCATGGTCTTCGTGCGCTCCAACCTTTCAAGAAAGCGGATACCGCGAATCATAGTCGCTATATCTTCAGGATCATCAAGGTAATTGGAGTACATGCGTGGCGTATCTAGATAATTGGCACTGCGTAGTCGCAATTTGCCAACGGAACGCGGTTTGGCGAGTATCAACATGAAGTTTATCAAATGCGAGTCCTTGAAATGCTGACTTATGCCCGCAATTATCTTCTCATCTCGCCTGGCCAGGTGGCCTTGGAAGAGTTGCCTATTTTCACTTCGATAGAGATTATAATGGAACTCAATGTCTGGAACCGTGCTGTCACCTTTGGTATTTAGAAAAGACGTAAGTCCACTGGGAATGCCGCTCAAATTGCCTCGATTATGTATTAGATAATCGTAGATGGCATCTGTTGGGCGCAAACTAAGATGTGTGGGCTCAACTAAGGTGTTATTGGGTAATCTGAAAAAGATCGTAGTGATAACATGATCACACAAATTCGCGCCAACCGCCAAGTTGTGCACGACTGGAATGCGCAACTCTTTGAGATGCTTGTGCGGGCCCACGCCGGATAAGAGCAACAGCTTTGGTGAATCTATAGCACCAGCTGAAAGCACTACCTCTTTGCGCACTTCGGCGCTTAGCTCATGCACGCCACGCAGCACGAACGTTACCTTGGTAGCTACCTTACCGCCACGTTCGAAGTGTATCTTGCGCACCTGCGCATTTTTTATCACGTGCAAATTGGGACGCCCGGACACTTTAGCCAAATGCACTTTGCCCGTGGACATACGTCTACCAACTCTCGCCGTTACTGGCAAATACATTGTACCTATTTCTATGCCATTCTCCAGCTTTCCCAACCGTGGTAAGCCCAACTCTGCGGTGGCATTGAAGATAACGTTGCCTATTGCCAATTTTTCGTCTGAGTAATTCTCGTTCAGCACTACATAGCCTTTTGGATGTGTGGCATTACCCACTGGGCGCACCGCTTTCTCATAATAGCGCTTGACATCCGCCCAGCCCCACTTTGTGTTGCCTGCGGCCAGCCAATCGTCGAAATCCTTGCGATGTCCTTCCACGTACATCATTCCGTTGATTGCTCCTGAACCACCTATAGCCTTACCGCGTGGATGATAGCAGAGGCGGTGCGCAAGCCCCTGACAAATGTGCGGAAGCGGTTCGGAATAGTAACTAAAGGTGTAAGGACTTTGCTGCACAGTACTAGTCAAGCTAGGTATCTATAAAAACAAAATTTACTAAACGAAAAAACTCTAAAAAAGTGTATTTAACCTCTGACTCTTGTGGCGGGTCGTCGCCAGCTTCCAGCACCAACACTTTCCACTTGGGATTCTCACTCAAACGACTGGCCACCACCGAACCTGCTGTCCCGGCGCCTACCACAATGAAATCGTATTTTCCAAGTCCCTCCTTTACGGCCGTATCACCATAGTCCTTTGGCCAATTCGGCTCTGCTGAAATAGCACATTGTGCTGTTAGCAGTGTTTGGACCAACGTAGACACCAAACTGTTGACAGTACCTATGCTCTGCGATGCGCAAGGCAGCTGAAACGAAGCGCTTGCCATAACGGGTATTTTGATTATATTTACAAACTTGTGAAGATCATATTTTGAAAGCTGTTGTTCCAATTTCGAAACGCGAAACGCGTGTAGGCGACTTATTGTTTAACTGCGATTTGTATAAGGCCATTGTTTACGGAAGTAGGTGTCTTATTATATAATTAACTACAATGAGCGATTGTATTTTCGGCCGACTGTAACTCTCGATCGGTTCTTATTAGTATATGTCGACTTACAGGCGTTTGAGTAGCACGGCCGGCAATCCATCGGCCCCCGCCGATTTGTGTTTGTTCAGGCGGGTAATTGCTATTCGAACTTCTTCATGGTCGGGCAATGGAACGTCTGCTCCATCGCCATCGATTGGGAAATCGGGTTCGCCTTTTCCTGGCGTTATATTTTCACCGCCATTCAGCAAGCTGGAGAAGTGTTTCCTACATAATTTTAGTAGATCACCTTTTGAGGTTCTACAAGAGTATGCTCCGGTCTTAAAACCTTCTGTTAGTAGCCGCATCGTTTCGTAGAATTTTCGAGCATTACTCCGGTCGGTCAACTTGTCAAGCTCTTCATACTCACGCATTTCGGCCTCTCTCTTTCCCTCTTCAACTCTCGGTATCTATCCCATCCTGCACGTGTTGTGGTCGATTGTAACGTTGCGAGGCAGGCAGTCTGTTTTCTCTCCGCTGCGACATGGCACTCCTCGTCATACTAACTGTTCTTTTGCATTTTCCGAAAATCAATGTTTCCGATTGCAGATGTACGTAAGGAGCTTGAAATGCCGTACCACAGTTCCTTTATAGCGAGTTGTTGACGAGTGCTCTCAGAGCAGGAGTGCAAGTCGAGTAGAAAATCGTTCGGCTGTCTGCTGTGATTGCAACTTCTCGACGTCGAACCTTCCTTGTGTTTGTTGACGTGCGGTTTTTGCTGCACAGAGGCGGGTGGGAATCTTGACTGCAACAAGATAGTGAACCGAGCCGAATATTTCACCACGACTGATTTCCACATAGCAGGCACTGTGAAGATGGGTCCACCAACTGACGTCACTACGTGTGTGAATTCTCAATTGCGTTTGCATGGAGCATGGAATGTACGTGTGGCAGATGCTAGCATTATGTCCCATGTAGTCAGCGCAAATACAAATGCCGCCACAATCATGATAGCGGAGCATGCGGTCGATTTCATAAAAACAGATTGGGTCGCTCTGAAGGCGAAGATACAAAAACAGCCCACTAACATGAAATCTTAACACTTAATATACATATGTATGTAGGTGCAAAATTAGCTGCATTGTTGTAAAAACTAACTAACTACTCCTGCATTAATTCTTAAAAGCTATTCTTTGTTTCTTTTTTTATTTCTAACGCTGTAATTCGATTCATATCTGTATAAGAAATTTTCTTATTTACACTTCCAAATTTTGGGTTTCTAATAAGAATTTAATGTTGAGTGGCAAACCTACATGAGCGAATTCATTTCCAACTGAAAGCAGTTGGTATTGCCAGATAGTTTAGATTTACAATTTTTTTGTTTTTTGTCAGTATAATATTCAATAAATATAACTGAAGAAATTTACCTATATAAATTCGACCAATTATAATAGTATAACGTAAATTCAACTGTATAATAACCGCAAGTCAAGTAAAGATGAAATCACACGTCAATGACTGGAGAAATTTCTGTAATAAGTGTTTGTGAGTTTCTCAAGCCCTAATTGACTAAACTAACTGAAACTCTTGCGTACGTAAGGTCAGTCATAATAAGGACAGTGTTCTGTCTTTCGTATAGAGTTAATGAATTGTAAACAAACGTATAAAACGCTATATCTGTCGATGTGTTTTAGTTCCGGTTAGCCTTGTCGTCTTGTTGATAGAAAAATATATGGCAACTACTCAACCAATTTCGCCACAAAGCAGCTGTTTACAGCCCGCAGCTGCGGCGAATTGGCCGCAATTTTCAGTGAAACGTCTTTTTTGTCGTTCTTTTATTGGCATTTGCTTTGGTGTTGTTGTTTTTTCTTTTCGCTATTTGGGGACTGATTTGTCAGCTGCTCCTCATTTCTTTACGTTAGTAAACGTCAAATAAACGAAACATCGACGATTAACAAAGCTCAACCAGGAACTCCCGACCGTGTTGCCTTGCCCGGAAAATGCAACACCGGGCCCATTCACTGTCAGTTTTGCCGTCATTCTCGTAGCAAACTCGATTTTCGGATTTTGACAGCAAAGCTACAAGACGGATATGTTTTTTTTAAATAATTTTTCATATTTTCACATAAGTAAAATTTCTATTTATTATTTGTAAACGTCTTTTTAACCATACGGGAAATAAAATAATAAAAAAATTCCATTACTATTTGATCGACAACATTGGACAGTCAAATAAATTTTCTTGTGCAAAATTGTTTGTATGTCGTCGAAGGAGAGCGAAATTTTTATATGAATTCGGTTCTTAGTAAATGCAAATTTTAAATATATTTTAACTATTGGCGGAAATCGCCAAAATCTTGCGCTTGGTGTACAAGTGAAACGTTTTCCGGCGTGTCCTTTTGAGGTGGCTGATAAGCATTTCTTATCGAGAGTTAGTGTTGTAAAAAACTTTGCCGTGGAGTACCAGAAATTAACTTGGAATAAAGGGGCTTCAAGGAAGCTGAAGTGCCCAAAAGGTGTTGTGAAAGTTGTACTTCGTAAAAGCGGCAAATACAGTGTTACCGTAAAAAATTCACATAAGGAGCCAGAAACAACACCAAATAAAATATCAACAACACCGCCACAAGTGCCAACAGAAAAATCAGAAGTTACTGAAGGCATACCGAAAATATTGCCTAAAATTGCTCCAGTTCGGCAAAATAAATCTACAATCCGGCTACAAAGAAAGCCGGAAGCTCGGCAAATCGGGAAAAAAATGGAAAAGAAGTCACATAAAACAATACGCAATGGCAATGTGATAATAAATAGCGGCGGAGGTGTCACCGGCAGTGCAGTCACATCTGCAATAACGCTTAACACACCCACGCTCGTAGCTGGACAGAAACAGCACACCACAGGCGGTGGCGCTGTATCCGCAACTATTGGAAATACCAGTGGTCTCAGTAGTGGCAGCAAGCATCGCAGCAGCAACTCAAGCCATCACTATCACACCCACCACGGACACGCTGCTAGTCATCACCATCCTCACACACACAGTCAGAAGCAGCAAGCACAAATGCATCACACGCCGAGTCCAGCTCTAATGCTTGCTGTCGGCAAAACGGCCAACGAATCCAGCAAAAGTACGAAAGTTATGAGCACACAAGTCACCAATGCAATGGAACACGCCGCAGCGATGGTAACAACAGTCAGTCCCAAGTTAACAACGACGACGGCGATGCGCAACAAAAACGAAGGTGAGTGCACTTGACACATAATTCTACAATGTTTATCATTTGTTTGCATGACAATAAACCAAAAGTGAAAAAAGCCCGTTAGCATATACATATATATATATAGAAAACAAACAATAAGCAACGAAAAAATATTTAAATTTAGCTTTCTAAGCCATGACCATTGATGGAATTTCTTATCGGACGTTTTGAGTGCGCGATATGTGAAATTTTTTGTGCCGTGTCGTCATTCATACGTACTTTTGTATGTATGTATGTATGTATGTACAAAAATAACATTGTGATAATAAACGACCTTTGCTAAGGTTGCAGCAGGCTCGACAATATTATCCATCTCTAAAAAGTGCACTAAGAAAAATAATTAAAAGCTTTTCTTTCTTTCTGTTTATTTGAACAAATTAATAGATATTTTATTTTTAAACTGTGCCTAAGTAAATTAAGTACTTTACGTATACTTTACGTACTTATATTTGCAACTTTAGTTATTTACATGTGAATATTTCTAAGCTTCTATAATAAAATTTTATTACTTAACAGTTAGATAAGTTTACAAGCCTAAACCGAAAGCCTTAGAAATATTGCATGTGCAATCGTTTAACAATGTTTTACATAATTCTATAATTAACTAGGCACTCAAATAAACAATCGCGTTGAGCAAGAGCACAACTGTAATCTATAAAAATGTTAATAATTCATCTACGTAGTACTAATTCTCCGCCACTGATTAAGCTATTTATTGCTTTTATGAACAAATATTTATATTATATACATATGTAAGCACATACTCGTACATAACTTTCTTATTTGCTTTTTTTCTTTTTTTTGTATTTTATCTATAAGTATGATCTACATACATATATAATATCTAAAATTTGTACATACTTCCATGCAAGCATGCCTATACGTCACACAGATAAATTCATCAGGTACTTAATTTATTTTTTATAACTATATTTATAGAGGCTATCAACGACTTACGTCAACGCATTCCTGAAATCGAAAATATATTCGATGTACACAGTCGTATCGGTAATGGCACCTTCAGCACGGTGCTTTTGGGCACTTTAAAAAAGGAGCGTGATTTACCCGAGCACATGCGACGTAAATTTGCAATCAAACATCACATACCCACCAGTCATCCAGATAGGATAATGAAGGAGTTGCAGTGTATGGCGAAGATCGGGTAAGTGAGTGCAGAGGGAAAGCGTTTAATACCTTCTCAACTGATATCAGTCTTAACTACATAAGTACATATGTATATAAACATTGAAAACGTTCGTCTAAGTTGCCCGTGTTATCAAAGTATTAATTAAGTATAAGTACATACATACATATGTATGTACATTATACGTAACATATACACATGTATGTATGTACGTTGGCAAGTTTTCAGATTTCTTTAGCACTGCCGCATATACCCATTTTCCAGTATATTTTCTAAATCGTCACTAACCCTTTACTATAAATTACTTTGCAATAATATATTTCTATATTTTTTTTTTTGTGATTCAATGATGGCTGTAGTACATACAGCAGTGTGTCTTGGAATAGAAACAGTAAATATCGACAAATAGCAACCTTTTTCTATTTCACACTGTATTTTTGTTGTCATTTCTTTATTTTGAAGTGCCCACCAAGTCGACATCTGAATCCATATCTAAAAATAACCACTTCTTTTGTTTTCTATTTCCATTGAATTTAATATTACGGCCAATTTCGCAAAATTCTACAAAAATATTTCATCGTATATTTCTACACATAATGATTATACACATTTTTGCTGGCATCCAGCGTTAAGAATTAGAACACGCAGCATATCATGGGCATACCCGTGTCAAAAGAAACACGTCTATTTTATGATTTTCATTTGCCTGTGAAAAAGTGGAAAATATTGCCACTCACGCGCCCAAAATTTGACGTCGTCAACCGTACAACTCATTTGAATTGCGTTGGAGCTTATGACGTATTTTGGAAACTGCCAAGATTTTCGTATTCAAATATATGCACACTATAGCCATAGCGCCCCGAAAAGACCCTAATATTACCCGCGTATCCGACTGCCGTGCGTTTCCCTTAAATGTGTGCTGGGGACGCCTACGGGTTCACGACGAGCACTTGTAGGCACCGAGCAAACATAAATATATTATACATAGCTACAAATACTTTTACATATGTATGTATGTACATCTGCTTACAAATGCGCATACCAATGTGCTTCCATATCTACATACATACATATGTACATATGTATGCACATATCATTGTGGGCGAAGCGCCCGGCGTATAGCGGCAGTCATTATATTCTATGCGAATCAACGGCAACGTCAAACTACTTTGCAAATGCGCATGTTAAAAGAGCAACAATCAACTGTCAGCACCCCACAATGCCCCCTACCGCGCCGCACACCGCACACCACAATTACATCAACGCAGCCGGTTAACGACAATAGGAAAGGTGTTGTTGCTGCTGTTGATGTCTTTGTGGTCAATCGATCGCCGCTGACGTAGCGCCTTCATACAATCAGCATGGCGTACACCGGCAGCAAAGTCACCTCGTAAGCACTTTAAGTAAATAAAACAAACTACTACTCCTACTGTCTGGTCTGGTCGGGCCGGGTCGATATTGCCCGCGCAACCTTCACCTTCGCTGATACCCAGCTGAAGGCAGTCGCGCGCTGGCAAGGTTGCAGTTATTGCTGTTCTTGCTTTAATTGATTTCCAGCGCTACACACTCGTACGCAGATACTTACATACATATGTACATACATACCAAATGCAAATAATGACTTTCGCCTGAATTTACTGGCTTGTTTTCGCTATAAGCGCGCAACATACCGTGCACTATCGCACATTTCAAGTACTATAATCAGTTGATTTGATTCTACATTGTATTGTTTGCTCTTTTTTTCTGCCGCTTTGTACATCTTCGATAGCGCAGTGGGCATGGATGTACGTCACAGCTTGAGGACGCGCGTCACAGCAAATTTATTTCTATTCAACTCGTTATATGGCTGTCTGTCTCGCTATCTGTACGTCTGCCGCACTACCTGACTGGCGTTCATATACGGACGGTGTGCAGGCAAGCTTGTACGCCACCTGCTTAAATTAACCGCTAGACGCTGCACACTCTTAAGGTGAGCCGTATTTGTCACCTCCAAACGCTGCAAATTCCATATCAATTCGCAATTTAATTGAGTCAGGCGACCCCTTATTGCTGCGCACCCACAACCACCCACTGCTGACGCTCAACAAGCGCAACTATAAACCTGTAAAAAGTTGATTATTGGTTTAATCATTGTACGACTCGTATTTAGTGCATGTTTATTATAGTACATACATACATATTCAGTATACTCGTTTGTTTGTTTATGCATCCCTTCAGCGTCAGTCAGGCGTATGTTTTTTCTGGCTGCGTTCAGGGGCGGCGGCGGAGACGTGACGTTCACTCACGCTTCCTCTGTGTGAAACCGTCACTCACCCAGCGTCTGTTGTTGCTGTAGTTGCTCATTGGTGGCTTAGGTTTATTTTTATACACCGAATTTTTATTTACGTAAATAACAGCGCCTCGTACACTTTCGCGCTTTGCAGTCGATGATAATTGCTAATATTAATGTTCGAGCTTCTGGGTGAACTCAATTATTTATATTATTATATTTTTTCATTATGTGACGCACTAAACGCATTGTTTTCACACCGCACTCTCAAGTATTTAGTTAACCCATTTTTAATATTTTTTTTTCATGCATACCGGAACTGTTTAAGAAACATTTTTTTTTTGCTATTTTCGGCACCTCCAGATGTTTTCACGAACCACATGGTGTCACGAAAATATAACCTAACCTAAAACAAATTAAATTTCTGGCACTTTATCTATGGACCACGCGAAAGATCCTTCCGGCCCGGTAGATATTGCCACCGAAACCTCTTATTTCTTTCAATTTTATATCGCCATATTTCGTTACTAAATTTGCTTTTTCACTTTTGTTTTTTACAGCGGCACAGACAATGTAGTCGGCATCAACTGCTGTATCCGGTACAACGAATCGGTGGCCTTCATCATGCCATACATGCAGCACGATCGGTTTCACGACTTCTTCAACAAAATGGATCTAGCCGAACTGCAACACTATATGCGCAACCTGCTGATCGCATTGCGGCACGTGCACAAATTCAATGTTATACATCGCGACGTGAAGCCGAGCAACTTTCTTTACAATCGCCGTAAACGCCAATTCCTGCTTGTGGACTTCGGCTTGGCGCAACAAGTGCCTACAGCACACATCCCAAGCGCACTGGAGACCGGTTGCGAACAGTCGAATGTGGCAAACGCGTTAACAATCGGCACGGAGGGTAAGCGACCACGCGATGGGGACGAAACGACATCCAGCAAGACGATTGACGGTTCCAACGGCAGTGTGGCGCCTGGTGATGCCTATGGTGGTTCGAAACGTCCACGTTGTACCGGTCCACAAGGTGAACAAGAGTTGCCGGCTAATGCGACGCCAAATGCGCGTGTCGCCAACAGCTGCATTGTGGGTGGTTCGCCATTTAAAATGCCACTAAAACAATTGAATGAGATCACCGCGGCTGCTGGCAATAAGAGTGGCACCACAGGGTTGGCAGCTAGTACTGCTGTAGCCAACAACAATACTAACCAAAATAACAACGGTGGCGGTAATGGCATTTGCGAGACACCGTTGGGGCGGCAGGTGAAGTCGGCCATACTGGGCAGTTCGGCCAGCAATCGCTTCCAGCAAAAGATACGCCAAAGCGCGGGTTGTGTGCGTAATCCCAACAGCATTGCACCGGAAGGCGCCACTGGTTCTAATGCAGCGCCACAGTGTACGGATATAGCCAGTAAGTACAATACTAACCGAAACCTCAGCACCGCCAACGGCCCAAAGTGCGTATGCTATGGCAATCCACAGGTGTGCAACATGTGTCTCGTCAAAAAGGAAATGCATGCGTCGCGCGCCGGCACGCCTGGCTATCGACCGCCCGAGGTGCTGCTCAAGTATGCCGATCAAACCACAGCAGTGGACATTTGGGCGGCAGGCGTAATCTTTCTATCTATACTGTCGTCGGTATATCCATTCTTCAAAGCCCCCAACGACTTTGTGGCGCTGGCGGAGATGGTGACAATATTCGGTGACAAAACCATACGTAAGACTGCCTTCATACTCGACCGCCTCCTCACGCTCAGCCAAAAGACTAAGCCACTAGATCTACGCAAGCTGTGTGTACGCTTTCGCAATCGTGTTAAATTCAGCTCGCCGGATTTGCTGAAGAAATACCAACGCTCAGATGGCACCTGTGAGGTATGTCGCAACTGTGATCAATTCTACTTCAATTGCCTATGCACGGAAACCAATTACAATACCGAGCCGCTAGACGATGATGATCCATTCCCCGCCAGTGCCTACGATCTACTGTACAAACTGCTCGAAGTCAATCCACTGGAACGCATCACTGCCGAGGAGGCCCTCAAACATCCATTTTTCAGTGAAATGTCCACAAGCGGCAGTGCCGCAAACAATAACAATGACAGCGGCAGCGCAATCGCCTTAGAGACCACACAGAAGAAGGGTCCGCGGGATAAGATAGAGCCTTGAAATTTACGTAAACGTCGTGGCAAACGTAAAGGAAAAGGAAAGGGGAGAGAGAAACCGAAAGAAACAAGATGTATGGAAGACCAAGTGTAAAATGTATAGTCGGTGAAATTCGTTGTTAATTGTTGGAAATTTTTCAAATTGTTGAGCTTGTGCACCTTCGGTATCGATTGAATCTAAAAGCAGGCAGCTCAAATCGCCTTGTAAAATCATACGACGATAAAATCGTATTGTGGATTTATTTATATTCGTAATTTGTGGCAAACGCTTCGGACCATTCTCTAAATCGACAAATGTCTGTATAAAATTTACAAATGCGTTAGAAAAAATTGTGTATCATAGTGTAGTAGCGTTTTTATGTATATAAATAGTATAGAAATATATTTTTCAAAATCATGCCAATGTGCGATGATTGTTATAAAGAGCAAATGAACCAGTTATACCTCTCTAGTCCACAGCTAACGGAGCTTTGGGCGTTGGATTTTCGAAAACAACCCAGTTATTCAGTTATATATGTAAATTGTACGCTTTATTCCGTAAAAAATTCCTTAATTTGTTTTAATTTTTAGTCTTTTGTTGAAAATTTGCGCTTATATATGTATATATATTAGTTATGCCTATTTATTGAGTATTATTAATGAAAATGTAACGGCAAACGTTAGTTTTACAACTATGTGTTTACTGTGCAATAGTTTTACTAGTTTCTAAATATTAGAATTGATGATGTATGTTTGTTGTGTGATTTAGCGTATATACTAGATAATAATTACATATATAAACGTACTAATTAAAAAATTTGTTGCTTTATACAAAAATACTAATTTTGTTGCGTGGCTATTTTTTGTTGTAATTTTTAATTAATTAATACATCGCAGTTACCGTTGCTGTGTAGATATACGTAATGAATGTTCCACATATTTTTTAATTTCATATTTTAATTTGCGAAGTTAGGCTTTTGCAAAATAAAAAGGGGAAATTTAAGGTCAAGACCGAGTTGACAGTAGATGGATGAAATTCCGGGCTTGGTCCGGATCCATACGCCCATCTGTTATTTTGAGCTACTAGTAATGACATTATGAGCTGTATAGTGCAGCTAATTAACGGCTATTTTTGTCGGTACAATATTACTTATTAATTTTTACTCAATATCGGTTTCACAAATACAGCAAAACGATTACCAAATACCATTGAAATTTCATAAAGTAAAATACTCAATTAGTTACAATTCTTATTCTACTTTTTATTTATTTATAGCGTTATTTTTTGAAAGTAAATTGTATTGTTTTCAGAAATTTAAATGCTGGCAAAGCTCATGTTTGCATTTTTTCCACTTTTCTCTTAGACTTAGGCGCTTCATCCTCCTCCAATTTCTCTTCCAACTGTATACGTTTACCCTTTTTCACCTCTTCCTTTGTGGGCTGTGTTCTAATTACACGTTTTTTCGGCGCCTTGTAACTACCTTGACCAGCAGCACGTTCGGCTTCTTCAACTGTGTATGGTTCCAATTCCAAAGCTTTCATGCGACGCTTATGCACTTTGGTGCGAAAGTGTGCTTGCATTGCATGGTCGTCGATAAAATACTTAGCACAGTGTACACAATAGAATTGTGCGAAACCAGTTTGTTCAAGATCCACCTGTTGATTGATGAGCTCTGCGGATTTCGTTTGCAGGTCATCATCAATCTGATCAAGATCACGCCGCCTGCTCCGTACACGCCAACGTCTTCGCAAGTGCGTATCACCAGAGTGCATTTTCTTACGCTTTTGTACCATACCCATTTTGAGGGTTGTTCTTCAGATATTACACTTACAGGAGAAGAAATTAAAATATGCCTGGAATAAGTAAAATTGAAAATAAATTATTCATAGTTTGAAATTTTATATAAATATATAGTAGTTACCAATTAAATGACGACTTTAGGTGAACACGCGTTTTGTTTTTATACAACACACACAACGTTATCATATGTTTTTGACAGTTTACTTTACGTGACATACTAGCTCTGCATTCGCAATAGAATTCATTTCTGATTATAAATACTTCTAATATTATGCAATAAAATTTCTTAAATAGCTTCTTTTGCCATGTAATACATTACATACATTACAATTGTTGTAAAATTGGACATATTCACGAGCTGCCTCATACGCAATGAAACTTTTAATTTTCATTCACAATAGACTCGGCTAATTATGCATTTCTGTCAACAGCTGTGCACTCTGTAAATGTGTGCTCTCTGTTGGTGGGCTGGTGGAGCTCTGCGCCAGAAAGTTGTCAATCGGTCGAAGAGCACTCAAGTGATTGGTTATGTGAGTTTTCCATTGTAACTAAATTTATAGTATTTGTTATTAAAAGATGTTAAATAAGCATTTTTACTTCCTCCACATAAAGAAAGTGTAAAAGTAGCAAAACGATTGCTGTAAGTGTGTAAGAATTTACGCCAATAAAGTGACAAAGTGTCTGAATGTGTTCGGTAATTTGGAGCCAAAATCGTGATTGTGCACAGTGATATTGCATAAAAATAACGCTAAATTAAATAAATGAAAATCAAATAGCATTCAATGAACGAATGATAAAAATCAATTGGTTTAAATAAGTTAATGAATACATTCCAATAAAGTGCATTCAACTGCTGTAGAAACCAACTGCGACCTAATTAAATCAACGGGACTGGATCAGCTGCTACAGCCATAACTGCTGCAGTTGTACATTTGGTCTTCCATCATATCATAAAAGCGACGACAGTACAGAAAAAGTGGTAAGTGTGCGGACAGTAAATGCATTTTGACTTCCCAGATAGTGGAATATTCTTATCACTTACGCTTATCGGCTTTTACAGTAATTAGTAACTTTCCATATATACAATGTATCTACACTCCTGACGCTAATTCCTAAATATTAAGTTATTTTCGATTGATTTTGTTTGTTTACCAAGTATAAATATAACTGTTATTATTTATTTATACATTTTAATTTGTACATGTTATCAGTTTGTATTTATCTCAAGCATTACGCGCTAATGTATAGGTTGGGTTTTGCATGATGTAACGCGTCAGCTAGCAAAGCAATCATGTATGCACACAGCAGTCGGCAAGATATTCACGTACTCAAGCGTATACAAAATAGTATTCCATGTACGAGTCTATTCCTCAGGCGAATGCGATAAATGCCAATGTGTCGTGACATAGAGCAACGGCTTGAGGCAATATCACATTGTTGCCTAATCAACAAACCGGTTTGTGCTGAGTATTTCAGTGGTATTTCACAAAACTTTATGCCAATTATCTGAGCGAGCGCTGGAAGCTTGCATCTGCTTCTGATGATGAGCTCCATGACTTGCTGGGGAAATACAAATGTGAAATATTTAAACCGAAGTGCATTTAAAAATTTGCTAATTTAACTATCGCGAACACTAAAGAAAGAAACACACATAAAACCTTTAGTATGGATGATGCAGATATGCAGCGTATGAATCGTAATAAGCACAAATTCTATAAACTTTAAATAATGTGGAAAATTTTTCAAACGCTCAAACTACATTAATATAGTTGAATAGATTTATCGGCAATATGTGCATATTTTATTCAAAGAGTTGAAACGTTTTCTTCTAACAAAAGCTCAATTTCTTTCTTATCTCGAGGTTGTCTGTAGTTAAAAATTTAAACAAACTGCAATTTGAATGATTGATGTATGTACTTCTAAATATACTCCCACAAAATTATCATTCTCAAAATTTTCAAATGTTAATGGCAACCGAAATATAGCAACAGGTTGTTGTGCCAGGCAGCAATCAGCGCTAGTAATACAAATGGCATGCATATCTATATGTGCATATATATCGTATACACATACATACTAATAGATTTTATAATCGGTACGCAATAATTATTCGTAACTTTATACAGTTCCGTTTGTTTGTCCAACTGCTAAACCGCTAAAATTACAATTAACTAGAAGCCCGTTTTTGTTTATGCTTATCCGCTTACATTATACGTAGATATATATTTTGTTATAGAACTGGTTTTAGTATTTCTAAAAAACAATATTTTTGTTATATCTCGCTGTTGCTAATGCGAAAGGTAAATAAATTTCGCATTACTTGCTTGCTATGCATTAATTAAGCCAGCTCTTGTATGTAGTATATCAATAGCGGCAATATGTACATAATTTTGAAAATAATAATTATGTTTTCCATATTTTTCGAAGTGAGAATAAATACCTTTTTCTACAACGTTTAAAGAGCACAGCTGGCGAGAAAATTAAAAAAAAAAATATAATTATTGTTTTTTCATCTTTCGATGGTATATACCATTAAAAATACAATACTAAATTATAAATAAAGCTCTGTCAGTTTTTTTTAACGTATACTATCTATGCATGTAGAAAACATTCACCTTATGTTTATTTACTAGTGCATGACTTTTGCGCAGAATATTCCTTCAATCCAACCTGAAATCACTTAAAAATCGTTGGTTATCGACTTTCGATGATATCCATGCATCTTGTCAATCTGCACTATTTCATATTTGAATTCGTAAACAATACAAATAGTTCGCCATTAGCTCATAATTTTGATTGATTTATTTGCAATTGGAAAATGCTCTTAATTTTACTTAACATATTTAATATAAGAACGTGTGCAACCGGCCGAATTGTTTGCCACAAAAAGAAATGTGCTTTTCGATTTTTTGATGAATTGTAAAATTCGTGTGCAATCCCAATGTCAATGCCAAGCGACCGCCACCGCTATTGCCGGACATTGATGGACGCATAATTAATAAGCCTACATTTTTACGTGTATATGTATGTATATGAACATATGTACATATGACTGCGCTGCTGATTACTGCCACTGGTGCAGAACGATCGGTCAGTTCTCACTAATTAATATATTCAATTTTCATGGCTGCCGGTATTGTATGACAAATTTCAATACTTTAAAGTCGCCAATATGCGTCTGTAAAGCACATTTTCAAGTTACAATAACAACGGCGGGTTGCAGCAACAATCACTAAAGTCAGCTGCAGCTTCGATTACCATCAACACATCTGCTTGTGCGTTAATTAGCCGCTAATAAGCAATGATGACAAGGGAGGTTTCCAATTTCATAAGTGCGAAAGGCGTTCGCCGGCTGCGTTGCATTTATTATTATTATCTTTAAGTATTTATGTTTCTGCGTAGGTGTAAATGCAGTTGATGACCGGTACGAGCAAATAAAATAAATACATAAATAAAAAATAAAGTAGGAAATGTGGACAAAGAAAATGTAAATCGGCGAGCAGATCGCTTTAAACGCCGCAGAGTCACGTTGAAACTCAGTTTGCGCAGCTTTGTATGTGTGCAGCTGACCATAGTTACATGTGACTGTACACTTTAGAATGAGCGCGTGCACAGCCGCAAATTCGAAAGGAGAACTATATTCTTATCGAAATGCATTCCAATTTTCCGGCAATGTCAGCCTTGCCAACAAATTGCCAAGCTGGCAAAGCAATTTTTTAATTTTCTGCTGATTTGGCGAATCGTGCCGGTACTAATGTCGCTGCAGCCGTGGTGAATTATGTATTTAGTGCACCTGTGTTGGTGCTACGGCCCGTATACGCAACGTTTCTTTTGCTAAAGCGCTAGTCACACACACACCTGCACGAGATCACACACATACATATGTGCTAAGTTTGTGTACAGTTGCCTTGCATAAGCACTGCAAAATTGCGCTTTCTTCAATTATTTATTACCAAATTTTGTTACGGCAGTTCACATAGTACAAAACACACTCGTATATAACGGCATCACATGTTACCCACTGCCGCGCTGTGCATTGCATTTTAGCGTCTTAATTTTGCTATCTGACTGGTTTCCAGTTATTGCTTTTGCCATTTCATGCATTCGCTTGAGTTTATTTCCCAGCACATGACTGCTGCTGCCACGTCGTACCTGCACACTTCAAGGCAAGCCAGTTGAACGCGCTCAGACAGTGAATGGTTAGCTTAGATTTTAGTGCTTGCTTTAGCCAAAGTACTTATGTGTTGCCACACCGCTAAATGTTAGCTAATGAGTTGGCAAAAAGATTAGAAGGTGCAGATTGCTTTTCGAAATGCAATTAATGAATGTGTACAACAACATGACCCAAATTCTTTTTTGTGATTTCCGAACGTCGCTATCAAACTCACGATTTCTTTGTTTTAAGTTTGAATCGATGCAAAAGTGATATATTGTAATCCAAATCCAGCGATAAATGAGTAAAAACACTGAGCAAATGAGATCTCTCTAGGTCATGTTAAGTACGATTACACCAAAAGTGATCTTCGTCGATCTTCGGTAAAGCTACCAAAGGTATAATATTATATTAGGCGAATTTTCTATTTAAAATAAACAAAAGTAGATCTTTGCCTTCAATTTGATGGGTCAGTTTGTATAGCAGCTATACATATATTATAGTGGTCCGATCCGTTCCCACGACAGTCGGGTCTAAGTAACCGAAACGCAACCGGATTTTATTCGGCCAAGGACTGTCAACTCGGCAGAATTGCTGCAAGCAGAGTCACTACAACAACAATATAGTGATCCGATCTGAAGAATATGTTCGGAGATTGGAGCGCTTATATTCATGTCCACTTTCGTGAAGTTATATTGTCAATTTAAACAGTTTTCCAAACAAGCACTTGAGTCCGGTTCGGTTTGTATGGCAGCTATATGCTATAGTGAACCGATATCGACCGTTCCGACAAATGATCATCTTCTTGGAAAGAAATGGACGTGTGCATAATTTCAGATCGATATCTTAAAAATTGAGCGACTCGTTCGAGTATGCACAGACACACTTATTTATGTATGTGGAATCCGTCAACCTAATCGGTATAGCTTAAATTTTTTTGCGATTTTCGTTGCAGCAAGTTATCCCTTCTTAATCCACAACCAAACCGCTGACTATTTCATGCCAACTTGATTAGAAAAACGTAGTTCAGTCCGACTTTCTCTCTGGGGTTGTCAAATTATTTTGCGAGGAATTTCGCTTAGCGACGGAATCCCGACTACTTAGCCGTTATGACCATTTTCCGCTTCTATCCACAAGCGAAAAAAAACATTTTCAACAAATTAAGCCAATAACATTTTGCAATCTCCGCCATATCCGTCCATAAGCCATTAAAAACTTGCAAATCATTTATAAATTGCACAAAGCTGACATTACATTTCACATTTGAAGTAAAACAAATGTTGATTTAATCAAATAGCGCAAGTTTTGCAGCGAAAAGCGCTCAGGTCCGCTTTGAAATATGCCAAACCAGCGAGTTTGTTGACCCAGAAACGTTGGCAGCAGCCAAGCTTCGACTGCGCAAAACAAAGAAGCGTCAATAAAAAACAGTTTAGCCAACTGTATATGAATGTGTGCACGCGCGCGCGCATGTTTGTGTGTGTGCAGTGATTTTCGCTTGCAGCCAAGCTGTATGCGCATGAAGTACAACAACAAAAACTACTATGCAAGCTGTGCGCCACGAAAGTCGTGAAGTGAGCGCTTTGGCTGGCGGCACCTTTATGGCGTTCCCTTTCTTTTGCCGTCGCCGCTTATGCTGTGTGATTGTATGTGTGTATTCATAAGCGTTGCATAAAGCTTAGTTTGCATTTAATATTAGTTATGAAAGTGAGCGCGCGTGCAGGAAATGCAATTTGTACTCATTTATTAGACGCTAATGTGACTTGTCTTGTTTTTGGAAGTTCGCTTTCTTTATTTACATCCCCTTTTATTTGTATACGATTTCAAGGCCCGCACTTATTGCAACTTATTGCAACTTTTTACAAATTTTTACAAATTCTTTCTACTTTTGTGTATATTTGTGCAAGCTCTTATCACTTAATGGGCGTTATTTACAGTCTAGAGCTCTATCTTATCGCTTGCTTTCATAAATTACATCAAATCGCTTGCCTTAACCCGCTCTAAAAATAAAATGTTTTCCAATAAAATATAGTTTATATTCAATTTGCATATTTATTTTAATTTATTTAGCTTTTACTAGCCACGAATTATTTTTCAAACTCCTTTTTATACCCTGAACAGTGCAGGGTTTGTCCGGAAAGTAAGTGGTGGACGATACCTTTGATGTCAAAAAAGACAATGAGCATCGGTTTCACTTTGGATTTGCTCATTTTTTCGGTCTTCAGCAGCGAACTCTTCCCTCTAAAAAGGCCTGATGCCACCGAAACACACCACTTCTTGCTAAAGCAACATCTGGGTAAGCTTGTTTGATCATATCAAACGTCTCTGTCGCAGATTTACCGAGTTTTACGCAGAATTGAATCGCGTACCTCTGCCGTGGCGGAAGAAAATCAGTCCTATGACTTTCCGGACAAACCCTGTAAGTCAATAGTGTTATCTCCGAACATATTATTGAGATCGGGCAGCTATAGGAAATAACTGCCAAACAAACTGACCGATACAAATCGAGCTACAGTTCTTTGTATACCCTTTTGTGGTATAAAAAATGCACCTGGCAGGGCTGTTAAAGCTTCTTTGCTTTCTTTTTGCTTATGAGTGCATATGCACCCATTTCCGCTTACTTGCGTTTCGCCCGGCATTCGCATAAATACCGCAAACTTGTGGACAGGCGATAATTGAAAATTCCTACCCTTGATTATCAACAATACCGACAAGTATGCGAAAACAAAAACAAGCAACGAGATAAGGCAAAAACGCAAGAAAGCAAAAAAAGCCTAGAAAATATAATAATCAACACATTTACTGTTATTGGCAGTATCGCACCTTAACGGCATTTTCTTTATTTTTTGTTTTCCCACTTAAGCGTCTTGGAGCGGGCGAGGCAAGAAGAGTGCGGGTTAAGCTGCAGTTTGTGTCCAAGTGGTTTTCTTGGTTACTTTTAGGTTTATTATTTTATGGAAATGTGTAACTGTAAATTTCTGTGCATATGTATATTGGATAGTCGAAAAAGTCTTTTCGTATTTTGCCAATAGATGTCGTTGCAGTCGTATATCTTCAGTCCTACTATTCACATTGTGTCATACCATATAGTGTTAGAAAGGTGAGATTTTAAGCTAAATTTGACCAAGAACCAGAAATACGAAAAGACTTTTTCAACTATGTATGTACACACATAATTTAAAATTGCGTGGTAATTTTAGTTCGCCACCTTTAGTTATTCTAAAGTTTTCTTATCCCTTCGAAGTTAATCTTGAAATTCTACACAATTCTGGTGCTTCTGTTCTAACGAACATTTTTTTGTATCCACATTCCGGTTTTTCTAAATAATTGCTTTCATAATCGTAAGTTATGTCACTTCAGTAAATTTTTTCATGTCTTTCCGCTTCTCAACTGCTTGCGCCGCTTAAACTACTTTAAGATGCTGCAGAGTCTCAAACCATTTGTACGAAGTGTCCTTGAAACGCTAAAATATTTTGACATCGTATACATTATCTGTACAACGTATCGTGCCGTCCTCAGCAATTTTCACTGTTGTAAATATACAAAGATCCAAAATCTGAATCCAGACTGCGGCGAGCACCAAAACCTCTGTTATGTCATAAGAGTTTTCTTTCGAGTTGTAACGCAGTGACCTTCAATCTGAGGGCCATTGTGTTGAATTTGTGTCTCGCATTGAACTTCAACTCACGGCGCACCGCGTCTTCATCATCTTGAGCAACATTTAGCTTTAATAACAATGATGATGACGTTTCCGCCATCAGGCTTGTGCTTGCACTTAAATGGAAATGCAACGCTGTAGGCGGCATATTTGCCTTTTTCGCTTTCACCGCCATTTTTATAGCTTGTTGGGCGCCCCAATCTTAATTTTACATAAAATAATATCTTGGAATGCAGGAAAGCATCGAATAATAAACATAACCACTTATGCGATCTTATTAAGTGCATGCCCCGGTGTCTTACTGCTTTCTTGCTGACTGCTTGCACCGCACCGACATGCACCTACGCCAACCAGACAATGCAACGACTTCAAGATTTTTTATTATTATTGTTTGTGGGAGAAAATACAACAGCCACAGCAGGAGTCCATTGTGCAAATAACGCAATTTCAAGTGCATATCTCATTTGCTTTTGCTTTTTTCTTCTTTACATTCTATTTTATTTTATTTTTCTTTCGTTTCTCTCTTTTTTTTCATTATTTCGCTTAGCCTCCTTTGTTTCGTACTGCCATCGACGTTGTTTTTGCTTTCCAGCTCACTCGTCAAAGTGTAAAAATATGTTTTATCTACTTATCCGCCTGAAAGTCGCCTACTGTTGCTGTTTACATGCTGAGCGTTGTTGTATTTTGATTTCGGAAGCCATGCTTATAGGCTTACTCAAAGCTTAAGGGCTCGGTTAAGTTGATTTGGTAAAGAACAAAGCTCGGCGCGGTTGTCTGTTGGCTCCTGAAATCGGTTAATCCCTTGTTTCGCATAGTTGGCTGAAGTTTTCGCTCGTTGCCTAAACTGGCTTGTAATTCCCGATCGTTTTATATAACTTTTCTTTTAAATATGATCTTAAATTACATAAAATTTTTAGTAAAACTATTAAAAGCAGGGCATTTTCCTAAACTTTGGCAGCTGTTTCACTAAACTTGTAAGCAATTGTGAACTTTTCGCCATACAGGCCGTCCTAAAGTGTTCAGTCAATGATATACATATATGTAATATAAAAATTTGTATGCTTTAGACAAGCCTCTCTTTCACTATTTACAGCTCACTTTTGCTGTTCTTATCCTCTGCGCGCCACGACATCTCAGTTCTGAAGACCTCAAGGTGCGTCAACTTAGTTTTCACACTTCATACTCATAAGTTTTCTATTGAATATGTTGTGTGTGTTTGTGTTTAGAATTGATTTTAAAAGAATTCCAATTTCGCACCTCAGTCTGCTGCTGCACCTCTGTGCCTGTGTGGAATTCTAACAAAAGCGTGCAAGTCGAAAATTGTGTTGAATGCGAAATCAACTTTTTTCTTGCAAATTTTACTAAGAACTTTTCATAAGCTTTGCAGCCAATGCAGACGACTTCCGCAACGCGTGGCGCTCACTTCATCCCATTTACCCAGCTTCGCAGGCTGTAGTCTGTCTGCTGCTTGCAGAGCGTTGTTCAACTAAGAAAACTTGCAATTTCTTCTACAAAATGTCAATTTATACATTTCAACTGCGCACTCGCCCATACATGCACTCACAACTTTGCGTATGTGTATGTGTAAATGTGTATGTGTGCGAATAGTTTATTATACAATACAGATTTTAATTACATGTAGTACACGGCGTATACGCAACGCATTACGTGCGCTGACTGCATAACAACTTTGTAGACACACATATCCCGGTACGACCATGCGTACATGTGTGTATCGATGTGCGCCTCAGCTGCACCGTAAGGGCAACATAATTTGCTTATACAAAAGACAAGCTTTATGGACTCCTTTATGAAACTAAAACATTCAGCTTTGCAAAAGGTTTTTTTGTTGTTGTAGCGACAGAAAATATTCCTGAAATAACTTCGAAGAATGGTACCGATTTCACAACTCTTGGCCGAATAAAATTCTGTGTCCGTTCCGGTTACTTAGACCGACTATCGTGGCAATGGGGGAGTTATATGGCCAAGAGGCCTAATTTCGATGTACAGGGTTTGTCCGGCAATTAATAGAACTGATTTTATTCCGTCGCGACTGTTCTTCGGAGCGTGCGCGCCCCGACTGGATTCGGTAGAGGGCGTTCCTAGCTAACGAAAGAGCGGCTGGTCAGTTGTCGCCGAGCACCTCGAGGGTCAGGACAAACATTTTCGCGCGACGTGTTTCTGTGAGTAGTGCAAGCCGAAAATGGAACGTTCGTTAGAGCAGAGATACGCGATTAAATTCTATGGGAAACTCGGTTAATCTGCGACCCACATGAATTTGTTCCTCCTGGACAAACCTTCAACGCTAAGTTTTACGTGGAAGTCCTCAAGATACTCAAACGAAGAGTCAATGGGGTCCGACCAGACATCGCAGCCGATTGGAAGTTGGACCAAGACAACGCCCCGGCTCACACCGCCTTTCTTGTGAACAGCTGTCTAACCAAGGCCGCCATCCCAATGCTTCCAAAAGGCCAATGGAAGGCAAACATTTTGAGACGACAGAGGGGATCCAAGCATCATTTCGGCACTCAAGTCTATTTCGGAGAATGCCTTTCGTCACGCCACTTATGCTTGAAAATCGTACTGGCAGCGCTGCGTCGTCGCAGAAGGAGCCTATTTTGAAGGGTTTTAAAGAATTGTAACGATCGTTTCAGTAATTTTTTTTGATCGACTCAGTCCTATTACTTATCGGACAAACCCTGTATGCTCTTCGAAGGCTTATGGCCACAAAATTGTTACTGTGGGTTTATTGGTATATATTCATCCTTGCTGTATATTTCTTGGCCTAGCCTAATGGATCCCCGTTCAGTCGTTTTTTTGTTTTCTCTTTGCTAAGAACAGCAAATTTGTAGTTAAACCCGCTTTCAGGCGCTTAATTAAAAATTTAAATCAAAATACTGCAACAAGTTACCACTGTGAATTCAACTCTAGTAACCTACTCAGAGTATATGCCACGCAATATATTTTGTAGAGTTGTTGATTAAACTAAAATTAACAAGAAAATGCTTGTGGGGAATTACTCTCCCTGGTTCCCCCCGTGGATCCGCGCCTACCATGTATATTAGTATTTTTATCAACTTTTATTAATTCGCTCCAACTTTGCATATTTGTTTGAGGTTTTTGCCTACTCTGCGCACAATTTTTATTAATATTCGCATACAATTGTATTTATACCCTTTGTACATATGTATTTGGGTACTTATGACATGTGTCTTATTTCCAAGTAATCAAATACCGCATTACCACACACAAAACCGCTGATTACATTCAACAAAATGAGCTAAAGTGAGCCTCAATTGGATGACTCTTGCAAATATATTTATGTACGTGTGTGTTGATTGCAAAAATATGCCGAATTCTGTGTCTGTGTGCCGCAGAATACACAGAAATTGATTTTACGTGGAAATCGATGCTTCTTCACTGTCAAATCATCGATATTGCAAATAATTTTCGGAATTTTAAACCGAGCACGAAAGCTTATTAGTGAGCATACGCTTAATTAAAATATTCCAAATGCTTAGATGCTTGTATTTACTTTAGATTTAATTGAATGCCTGAAGCGATTTATTCTAGTAAATAACTCAGTATGTAATAAAAGGGTATTACAGCCCTCGTTTGATCCATCCAGATAGTCTTAGGGTGCCCGAAGAGTGAATGCTTAAAGCCGAGCCTAAAGCATTTTCCCATTGAGGCAACCCGCGCATTTGCAATTGGTTCGGCTATGCGTGTCTACTCGGGCAAAGGTGTGTCCACCGAGATATTTCAATATCAGTCTGGTAAAAGCCAGACAATAGAGGAGGAAGTGACTAAGTGATTCCATTCATCATCGGCTTTGCAATTTCCCGCAAATTCGCTTCGTGGAGGACACCCACACAACTCTAATATGGAAGAAGCTTGAAGCTGTCATGCACTCCTTGATAGTTTTGAGCGCACAGTCAGTTAGTTCAGGGAATGTCTAGTCACTCGGCTCTCCTTTTTGAAGAAAGCTTCACTTCGGAACAGTACATCTACTGCTACCTTGATGGCAGATACCTTCGCTTAAAAGAAAGAGCTTCAGACAGAAGCTGCCATCACCTATCTTCCCCCCTAACTTCGAAGCTCACTACACCCCTTCTCCAAAACCTACAGCTCTTGCAGGTGTGTGAGCTGAGAAGGAACCGCCAAGAGCAGGCTCTACAACGCAGTGCACTAGATTGTGCGGAATGCAAACGAAGATGTGCAGAATTTCGGTGTGTGCCTGCTCGGAGCCCCTCCTAAAGTAAATGATCATCATATCTATACAGGCTACCGCTCTCCACCTTGCAATATTTTTAGTCGACTTGACAGCTTTCGAACTCAAGTTCAAATGATGCGCTGTTCCTCTAACCACTTGACGCTATGTACTTTGGGTTGAATGTGTTGCATACACTGTATCGTATGTGTACTCAAGACACCTGCCGCGACAGCGCAACTGTTTATACTTCGTAAGCCAGACGATACGTTTATCTTAGAGCCGAGCTAAGACCACAAAAGCCTTTGTTGACGCATCGCACGTTTGTATTCTCACTCGCATGTGCTTATCTTTGATTTTACATATCTTCAACCTTCGTATGCGCGTGTGTGTGCGCGCTCATTGTATTCTTATCGCTAAAGTTGCACTTGTGGAAACAGAACTTCACTTTCGACCGCACAAACAATGCGACATTGTATCATTTTTCGTTATCAGCCGCAACGAAGTTGGCTGCGGTTGAGTAGTTTTGAAAGTCCGCAAGCCTCCAACAATAAATATGTGCATATAAGCGTCTGTGTGGTGGCAATTTGGACAATTTTCGTGAATTTTAATTATCACGCCGCACAGACCGCATGCAGAGCTCGATATTAAAATTAGATTAGAGCGTGAATTGTTGAATCGTTGAAGAGAAATGTGTGTGCTATTGTGGGTAAATAAATTTGCAAAACGCTTTTTTGAGCCAGCGGTGCCACATCAAATCGCTCCGGGGTTTCGTACTACAACAAAAACAAGTGCAGTTTCGCTTACCACTTTCGTCGCTGGCAGTTACCACTTATTAGTTGTGATTATTTTCTGCATTCGCTGCCGAGCATTCAGTGCGTGCAGACGCAAACGTTCTTGTTGTTGCCGCTTAATTAATACAGTTCAAAGCTAAATAATCGCCGTGCACTTGCTGAGCCGAACACACTTGTGTAATTATACCGTTGTGCATTGACTACGCGTCAGCTTCCTCGCATTACATGCCAATGTAACTGTGCAATTGTTGTTGCCACGAAACCAACGCAGTTCGACATCGGTATTTGCTCTCGTTAACTGTCGGACGCTACGCAGGACCCACCGCCTGGCCGGGCGAGAAGTGAGTAGTGCTGATTGTTTCTGTGCATGTGTGTGTGTTTGTGTATTTGCCATAAGCAACAAATCAGCCATGCTTTATACCTAATTGCAGACGCAGTTAGCATTGTCATCTTTCTAGCATGCAATTAAAACCAGCTAACTGTGCTTGGCATGTATGCGTGTGTAGCAGCATCGTGTTGCCACAGCGCTCGAACAAGTGTCTTTTTGGCTGCTGCTTGTAACCTTTGTAGCTGTGGCGCGTACTATTCCTGGAAGTTCTCGCCTTTGCCCTGCAAAGTTCCATTGAGTTGAGGGCACGCAGCCACAAACAGTCGTTATAACGGTACTGCGTTTACGTTGCATTGCGCAACAGGTTGTCACAGTTTGAGTTGTTGGTGCGCCAAAAGTGATATTTTTGTAAGATTTGTGTGTATTCACGTTTGTCAAATAGTGCCAGTCTCTTTCTTCCCAGTAACGCGTTTTGTTTTCAAAATTCTTTGCACAGCAACAATCCCGGTGTGCCTAATTAAGAACTATTGAGTGCGTAATTGATTGTTGTCACTTTCAAAAGCAAAGGGAAAGGCAATTAAAGTCGCCATGCGTGTGTATTTGCTTACAATAAAATAAACAAGAAAAATTTATAATACCCTGCACAGATACAAAATGTTTCTTACAAGCACTTGATTCCGATCTGACGAATTTCTTCAGAGCTGGCATTATTGCTTTAGACAATAACCCATGCCGAATTTGGTATAGGGGTTCCCATCTATACAGACAGACGGACATGGCCATATGGACTCGCTCATCATGCTGATCATTTATATATGTATATATGGGTTTCAAACTTCGTGGAAAACTTAATATACCCTGTTCAAGGTATAATTATGCTCAAAATTAATGCTGGAAATCATATAAATGCGCTGCTAAGAAACCAAAGAAGAATTTTCTCAAGCAGGAGGCAAATATGAAATGTAAAATATTTATAGTTGTGGCCTGGTGAACTTATAAAAAATTCACGTTCGAAAAAGAACGGTAATTAAGCGCTATGAAGGTCGGTGGGTTGGTTCTGTGTCAGGAAAGCCCATAAATTTCGTTACATCGTAATTAGCAAATTAAATATATATTCTTTTATTGCTTTTAAATTCAAATGAGTACTTTTGAGAATTTCTTAAATGCCGAGACATACTTCAAAGCGTTTGAGTTTATTTTTGCGAATTTCTTTAATGCCGAAGCATACTTTTAGGCCATTTGTGAACATTATTTCAAGTTCATCATACGCACCCACGCACACCCACCGCATACATTCCTTGATATGCTCATCCTCATAAATAATATTTTCACTTTTTTTTTATTTTGTCCTTGCAAAAGCGCCAACTTCCGTACCACAAAATTTACAGATCAGTGAAAAACACACACATATACATATACATACATACATATGTACATGTTTGTATGTGTATGAATTTTACATAAGCAGCGGTGACCACTCGACTTCATGTTGCTTTTAGCTGTTGAGTGTCTAAATTTTTAATTGCTTTTTTGGCATTTGCTTGACCAACTATTAGATTAGGGCAAATTCTGTCATGGTCAGTGTATTTTCAGCCACGCTGGTACGTGCCAAATCAGTTGAAGTATGCTTTTGTAAAATTATATTTCATTTTCTCACAGTTTTCTACTTGACAATCAAATAAATTTAACTATTAGAAAATTTTAATTACAGCACGACCGCCGTTTATTATTATATTTTAATACATAGTACATATATTGCGTAGTCGAAAAAGTCTTTTCGTATTTTGTCAATAGATGTCGTTGCAGTCGTATTTCTCCAGTGCTACCAATCACATTGTGCCATACCACACAGTGTTGGAAAGGTGAGATTTTAATCTTCATTTATTCACATTGATTCTTCATTTTGCTGTCAATCACTGATGAAATTGAAGCAAGCAATCAAAAAAATGGCCAGAACGGATTAACAGAAACAGCTTTGTCTTCCATCAGGACAACGCTAGACCACACACATCCTTGATGACTCGGCAAAAACTGGGAGAGCTTGGCTGGGAAGTTTTGATGCATCCACCATATAGCCCTGACCCTGCACCATCGGACAACCATTTGTTTCAGTCAATGCAGAACTCCCTTAATTAAAGTAGGCTTCAAGAGAAGCCTGTGAAAATTATTTGTTGCAGTTTTTCGCCGAGAAACCAGAAAAGTTTTACACTGATGGAATAATGTCTAGGGGAAAAATGGCAAAAAGTGGTCGACCAAAATGGTACATATTTGGTACATTAAAGTTCATTATAAATATAAAGAAAAAAATAAGTTGAAGTCTCATTAAAAATACGAAAAGACTTTTTCGACCACCCAAAATTATATCAATACCTCCCTTACAATAATTTTTTTCTTATTCATACGTTTTTTCCACACTTGCCCTTGGTGCATATTTCTGTAGAACTCGTTTGCCCAAAAAACCGGAAAGAATTAAACTAAAATGTCGCCACACATTTTTCATTGCAACAAATTTGCATATTCATTGTATTGCCAGCGATTTTGTGCGTTGTAAATATTGCTGCTTTGGTTCATAAATAAAGCAAGAAGTCCTTCCACGTACGGTCCCATAAATATTCACTTGAACGCTTGCTATTGCGTTTACAGTTTTATGTGCAACGCACACAAGTGCGACGCCTACAAACGAAAGCCACGAATGTGCAGTTTTATCTCCACTTGTCATTTTCTAGCAATTTCACATGTTTTTATTGACTGAATAAGTAAGTTGTAAACCAATATTTGGCATTGTGCAAGAACTGAAAGCACCATTTATCATATTAATATTTATCTGAATACTACGCAGGCGGAAAATGCAACTAAATATCTTATATCAATATCTTATTTAAATAAATATGGACTATTTTCAATGCCTGTAGCGTGATATATATTTCAGCAGAAGTGTTCTTCATTAAGTATTCCTAAATTGCATGGTAATCCTGTTGCTTAGGTTGAACTCTGTTGGAAAATCGTTTAAATATTTCAATGTAAGAAATAGAAAATGCGTTTAAAGCTTAAATGAGAGCATTTTTTCAACGATTAGATTTCGGTTTAATGTTACAAAATTGGAAAGCTCTATGAAAGCTTTGCTTTTAATATATCTTGATTCATAGGTTTATGTTTTAAATTAAAGCTTATATAAAAGTTTGATGAAAACTTTTATTAAAGCTCAATGAAAACTTTTATGAAAGCTCTATGACAATTTATATTTAAGCTCAAAGAAAACTTTTATGAAAGCTTTTCCTTAAATTTAAGTATGGGAAAGCTTACATGAAAGCCCATATAAAAGCTTAGCTTTTCTTATTTTTTAATTTTTAAAGCTTAAATGAAAGTTTGTTGCCAACAGATATGAAAGCTCATTGAAAACTTATATCAAAGTTCTATGAAAGCTTTTTCTTTAATAAAAGTATGTGAAAGCTCCAAGAAAGCTTTTTCCTTAATATAAGTATGTGAAAGATTAGATGAAAGCTCATATAAAGACTTATCTTAAAACCTCTAAAATTATAGGTAATGAACACACACACGTCCATGCTTTATAAATACACAATAGCAAACTCATTCACAAGCGCTTAATTTTTTTAATTCCCTTCTTCAATCGTCACCACCGCATAAGTTACACACACATTTTTTTTATTTCGCTGTGATATTTACTCAAAATTTCACGCGTTCCAAATTCTAAACTCCGTTCCCAATTCACACTCCAATCGACCAAGTGTGTGGCATAACGGAATGTTAAAATTATTCTCATAAAAATTCCTGCGTGCCAAATGCGTGTGCGTGTCTCTTTTCAAATACTGCTATCTCGTCCATTAGCGAGAAGCTCAGCCTCCTACTTGCCTCTCTGCCACGCTACCAACTCGCACCAACAACAATAGAGCACACACCGCATAACCTTCAATCATCCAAGACGCTAAAGAATGCCGTAAATATGCGAAATGCGAAATTTTTCTGTGCGCCCTGCCCAGCTGATCCAACAAGTTGCTGTTGCCGGTGTATTACGCTTCCTGGAAATCTGCACCGCATCCGCTAAGCCCAGCCGCCCACAATTCACTTACTTTCTTACTTGCAAACATATGTATATGTATGTGTATGTGTCGGTGTGTTTGTATTTTCATTGTTCTTAATGTTTTTATTAATTCTTTTTCCTATGCGCATTGTTGTTATTTGTGTTGTTGCGGTTCTGCATGACCTGCATGTTCATTAGTTGTCTGACAATGTCAACCGCATTGCTACTCGCACAGAACTCACTCCCGCATACATACACATGCACACGCATATTATAACGGCGTAAATTTAGTGTATGTGTGTGCAAGTGTATGTATGTATTGTATACAAGCACAATGCATTCGCACATACTGCAAAGATTGTATCCTTCTACATTTGTCCTTTGCGGTTGAATATAATGGAGATGCTCCTCGTTCCTGCTGCCCTTCAATGTCACGGCAACATACATATGTATGCATATAAACGCACATATATAGCACATAAATGCATACAGAAATTCTCGGGTGTACACTAGGGCGGGTCTAAGGTGCAGAGAATGCAATAGCAAAATTAAGAGAAAAAAAATTGTTCGTGACTCCGTTGCGTGGGTGGTGAGTTTAATTCCAGTCCAGTCGTGACGACCTTTACCTGTCTGAAAGACTTAATAACTGTTGTTGCTGTTGTCGTAGCGGCATATTTTTGCCGAGTTGACAGTCCTTCTTCTTCCTTACTGACGTAGATACCGCTTACGCGATTATAGCCGAGTTAGCAACAGCGCAACGATCGTTTCTTCTTTTTGCAAAGGGGCACTAATTGGAAATTCCAAGCGAAGCCAGGTCCTTCCCCACCTGGTCTTTCCAACGGAGTGGATCTCTTCCTCTGCTTTCTGCTGTATCTTAATTCGTTGAACTATCTCAATTTCATACAGCTCATCGTTCCATCAAATGCGATATTCGTCGTGGCAAAGGGCCATAAATCTTTTGCAGAACCTTTCTCTCGAAAACTCGTAACGTCGACTTATCATTCGTCGAGAGAGGACTTTACTTCTCAATGCCTGAAGTTATTTCGAGGAAAGGCTGACAGTCCTTGGTGGGATAAAAAAATCCTGTTCCGATCAGATTACTTAGACCCGATCGTCGTGGGAACGAAACCATGAGGCTCTTATAAATTGTGGTTTGCAGTTTATAAGCATCCTCAAAAATTTATTTTTTATCGACGATCAGCCTAGCTCGTCGACCATTTTATTCTCTTTTAGCCCCCGTTATCCATTTAACCTAACGCTCTTCTCTTTTGCTAGTGACATGCTGACTTATATAATTCTAGGCTGATTTTTATAAGGCTTGGCTTAGTTATTAGCTGTAATGCCTCGAACACTAAAAACGGCTATAAACATAAGTTCAACACTCCCTTGTAGTAAGCTCTTTCTGCCGCTTCCACTTTGCTTCCCCCTTCACAAGCGACCATAGAAATGTTGTAAACAATTTGTTTTATCCACAATTGTGAGCCTGCAATTTCCGCTTTTCATTGTTGTTTCTTTATTTTTCCATCAGTTTGCTTACTTTTTTGCAATTTGCGCGCTTTTATTGTGGCGATAGTGCGCTGCGAGTATAAATCATGCCTTTGCTCGCCGTTCGCCGCTCTCTCACGATATCAACCTCTGTGCTTACAATTTATTAAGTGCAAATTTATTGTTTAAAGTGCGCTTAATATAGCAATTTAGATTATTTACGGCATTAGAACAGTGGCTAAATAAGTGTGGATAGTGAATGTGGTGAAGAGATGGCAACATGAAATTTATTACGCTGCACATTTGATATGAATGTAATTCTCACATGCCATATGAAGATTTCATCGCTGTTTAATACGCCGCAAAGTTAGTTCAGCCGCTTCTTATTTCGCCAGCAAGAAGTCAGAAAGTCAGAAAGCGAATTAGTCGCGAATTCCAACAATTTATAGTCATAATAACAATTTGCCACTTGAATTTGGACATAGCCTACAAATTGCATATGTATGAACATTTCTGCACGAATTGACATAAAAGTATGCCTCTTTAATGCCTTAAGTATTTTTGTCCGCATTTTACCTTTGATTTTCCTATCTTCGTTAGCATTTTCGAAAAAGTTTCAGCTAAGAATTGCTCAACATTTCACCGGCGGCCAATCCACTTGACAGCTGCCAATCTTGCCATCTTTCTGAGAGCCCTTTGACAATTGCTTCAAAACGGTTGACTACGTTTCCATCTGACAGCTGCAGTTTGCAAGCGTTAAGATTCCACTTCGTCTACAGTGAATGTCTTTTATATGTGGTGAGTCTAGGAGAATAAAAACAAATGATTCAGTGCCGAGTCAGGACTATACGTCGGAGGGGGCATCAAATCAATGTTTTGAATGCGCAAAAATGCAGTTGTTTCAGTCGATCTGTGCGAGCTCGCATTGGCGTGGTGAAGAGAGTTCCGTCTTCGATGGTTGGGATTTCTGATTTATTGAAAAACAACTGTCGAAAGTTGTCAAAAATAATCGCTCGTAAATTTTCGCGATTTAATTCCATTTTTTGCCCGAGATGAACATTTTAAGTTACTGTAAACAACACAAATAGCGCTCGTAAGTCAAACCGTTCTGAGTATGTATAACTTCGAAAATGTCAAACTTTACGATAAGGTTGTAAGTTGGCAGTTTCCAACACTAGGGTTGCCAAATCTCGAAATACAAGAGGCAACCTACATTACTGTACCTCTTGGCTTTCCTTCCACCGCGTCATGCCGTAATTCTCATATTCAAAGCATAAACATTACTCTCTAAAAAGTCGCAATTAAGTATTTTTTTTAATTTGTGAAATTCCCCTTCACCAATGCCAGATCAATTGGTTCGCAGTTGGGCTTGTGGGCCAAAATAAACAAACTGTAAACCCGCCTGCTTGCTGTGTACACCTTTACCCGCTTTGTTTCACCTTCGTTTCGTTTTTCTGAAAGTAAAGTAAAAGGTTTGCGGTCTATTGTATTCCGGTTATTCAACCAAATCGCACGCAGACGCAGCTTGTACCGCTTGTTGCTCGTATCTCTATTCATTGATCTGCCGAAAATTCCCTTTCTACTCGAAGTAAATTAGTTGTCAGTCGTTCAATTTAACCCAATGCTACACACAATGCACACATACATATGCAAATATGTTTCTGATAAATTCAAGCGACAGCCGGAAAGTTGTTGTTTTCGAATAGCAAACAGGCAGCTTCAATTTGCGCCAACAACCTAATAAAAGTTCGGAAACCGCTATCAGTTTGGAAGTTCAACAAAGTCTGCCGACTCTGAACGGTTTTAGTTTCGTGCAAATTGGTCTGGAAATATGTAGGAACGTATGTCTTAAGTTTAAAAATGTAATTTGATTTGACGAATATGAGTTCTTCTGAGTAAAGCTTAGGTTTGTGTGAGGTGACTTTTGCACTGTCTCCACAATAAAGTGTTTGAATGAACATCACTCAAAATTTTCGTTGCGACATTTGAAATTAAAGTCACGGATTAGCACAAAAGTACAAAAACAAGATTATACTAAAATTCATCAGGTTAAAGGTTTTGAAGCACCGATTTGAGCGATCACTTTCAAGATATGCACATTTCCAAAAAAGTCTATTAGAGCTGTAAGCTCCAATGGCCGAATTTTGAAATTGTAATCCCAGTTAGTCCTGATAGGAAATGCCTATTCAACTCCATGTCTAAATTTGGTATCCCCGCGCAACCCATACAAGGTTTGTCCGGAAAGTAATAGGACTGATATTCCTCCGCCGCGACTGTACTTCGTAGCATGCGCGCACCGACTGGATTTGGTAGAGGGCGTTCCTAGCCAATGAACAAGCGGCTGGTCAGTTGTCTCCGAGCACCTGGAGAGTCAGGACAAACATATTCATGCGACGTGTTTCTGTGAGTGGTGCAAGCCGAAAATTCAGCGTTCGTTAGAACAGAGGTACGCGATTTTGACATCACCACCATCTCCTGGACAAACCGTCAACGCCAAGTTTTACGTGGAAGTCCTCAAGACTCAAACGAAGGGTCAATCGGGTCCGACAAGACACCGCAGCCGATTGGAAGTAACGCCACGACCGATTCAGGGCAAGCATTTTGAGATGACAGAGGAATCCAAGCAGCATGCTCTTCGGCTCTCAAGGCTATACCGGAGAATGCCTCCCGTGACGCCTTCAACGCTTGGAAATCGCGCTGCCAGCGCTGCATCGACGCAGAAGGAGACTATTTTGAAAGTTTTTGGAGAATAAGGAACCACGAACTGTATGAGCTCTACGGCCATATTACATGCGCTAGTTAGACTATGTCGATCGCATGCAAGTTTCAACTCAAGAACCATGGTTGGATAAGTATAGTCAGTCGATGCCATAAGTGTTTGGCAACAGTCCTGTCGGCCGTAACAGCCACTCTTCTTCTAGCTAACGATCCAATTTGTTTTCAGACAGTATGCGGAAATACAAAAGCTGTCAAGTTCTACGCAAAACGGAATAACGGTTGATTTCTTACGAGGCGATCTTAAAATCTTTATTGATGGCCGTCAATTAGGCGTGTCGGGCTTAACGCAATCAAAATAAGAAGTGAAAATGAAGATAAGTCAATTTAGTTGGCCCTACAAAATGACAAAAGTACACAATTCCAGCCGCATACCGCGGAGCTTAATATGCTTAAACGGAAAATATCGCCATTGTGGGATGGGCGGCTCGCCATCAGCTGTTTTCGTCGAAGATAAAGCCCGGAACGTCCACCTAATTAATGAAAGCGTTGCGCCGTTGCAACACAACTCGTGTACGTGTTGTATGCGGATGTGTGTGTGCGTGGGCATAATTTAACACATTTATTCGCAAAATTCATTTAAACGACGTGCGGTCGAATTTGTGGAACTGCAACCAAAGGACACCATTGAATTATTATTATTTTGTTGTTTTCGTTATTGTAATGTATCGGCTTTCGCCAAAATCGGTGACCTCTTTCAACAAATTTGAGCCTTTTGTGGCATAAAAACAACTATTTTTTTGATTATTGCCAACCCAATGTGTGCGTGTGTGTGTGTTTGGCGGTAGCAGCGTTGCGTCTGCGGCACGTACGCAATCAATTGTATGATAATATTATATTTTGGGCGCGCATGTTTTGCATTGCAATTGCACAAAAGTGGTTCGCATGCATTGCTACAGTAACGTGCAAAATATTTGCAACCTGCCATACATCCCGAAATTCGTTATTTTTGGAGCCAGAGAACTTTTGCAATCCAAAAAGCTTTTGTTTTATTTTAGGCTTCATCAAAGCTCCTCACAATACCATCAAACAGGCTGAGGCGACCAATATGATTTCGTTGGAAGCCCTTACTTTCTTGTTCTAGTTCTTCGACGACATTTCGTGCGTTATTTTATTAATTTGTGCCGCTCTTTTCTCACGCAAAGGACTTTAATTGTGCGACCGTCTGATTGTTCCCCATTGTCTGTGTGAGTTCCTTTGAACTTGGCCTTTGGTTTCAATTGTTGTTGTTGTTGGAAAACACACACATCGGTGATATTCTGAGAACTCTTCCCGCATTTTTTCATACTTTTTATTTTTCTTTTTGCGCTCAAGCGTGGCAACGCTGCATATTTACGCAGTTTCACAAGTGACACGCGCTCGAATTTCAAAACTTTTTCATGCATTGCACGATGGAAGCACGCATGTTGCCAAGCGCAATATACACACTCCGAACTATAAGTATGTACATATATACGCGTCGTCACGTGTACATAACAGCGTCTATCATATTTGAGATTTGCTTCGGTTTTACCGGAAAAAATGAAGTAAGAAATATTTTACACAGAACTATCGATTTAACACTTGTCCGTTGCTAAGCATAACAGAAGCGGAAGGAGACAATCCGTGTGCTACTCACAAAGAAAAATAAACTGTATGTACAGCGAAGTGATATTTGCTTCTTGGTGAGGCAAACTAATCAGTCTTCCAACCTTTAACAAATTGAAACAAATTTAGACTAATTAGAACAGGTCTTCTTCTTGGTAGACACCGCTTACGCGATTTTAGCCGAGTTAACAACAGCGCGCCAGTCGTTTCTTCCTTTCGCAACGTGGCGCAAATTGGAGATTCCAAGCGAAGCCAGGTCCACTCCACCCGGTCTTTCTAACGGAGTGAAGCTCTTCATCTGCTTCCCCCGGCGTGTACTGCGTCGAATACTTTCAGAGCTGGAGTGTTTACATGCATTCGGACGACATGACCTAGCCAGCGTAGCCGCTGTCTTTTAATTCGAAAGCGATATTCGCCGTGTCCAACACGCAAAGGACCATAAATCTTTCGCAAAACCTTTCTCAAGAAAACTTGTAACGTCGACTCATCAAATGTTATCATCGTCGGAACTACTGATAGTAAAAACATTTGAAGAGCTTAAACAGATAGTGACCTAAAAGTTAGTCCCGACCTCACAACAAAATAGTCCAATACTTGGCCAGCGCTGACTGAACCCCCACCCCCCACCACTTTAAATCGAAGTCGGTTCGCGCCGTTCCTACGAAAGTCGGGTCTAAGTAATCGGAGCAGACCCGGACGGTCAGCCATTCCTCGAAAAGTAGTCCTGCCCCCAAAGATTTCGTTTCGAGCTTCATCTTTCAATAGCCTCTACACTTACCACTTAGTCATGATATGATGGTCAAACCTTTTGGAAGTATCAGAATGCATAAGATCACGAACCATCCATTCCAAACGGCTGACTTTTAGATGAATAACACCTCTTTATAATCCGGTTTTTGTTTCAGCGTAAGCTCTTTTGCTTGCGCGTGTCAGTTGTGCAATGCGATTAGTAGCTAAGGACTAAGCGTTTTTAGTCTGAGACATGCGACAAACTGTTGCGCTCCTGTGGGCATAATTATAAATGGTTGAATGTTATTCTTGTTAAGTTTTTACCTCTTTTTTGCTGAGTTTGGCGGCTTTCATTGTTGTGGAAGAGCAAGTAAGAGCTTTATCAGCTGCTTAAGTTGATTAGTTATGCGCATAAAACGGAGTTTTTTCTGCTTTTCCTCTGCAAGCCTTTCATCGTATTTGCTGTTATACCAGCGCATTTAGTCGTTATACAACGCTTAATTATGCTTTGTAGTCCTTGAATGTCTAATACCGTTATGCGTAATTAGTTACGTAGAAAAGGAAGAGCAACAAGCAAGCAAATTACAATTAAATTTAGAATGCTCCGCAATACTTTCTCATATACTTATTTCCTTTCTCTCTCTCTCTATTTACAGTCCGCCATTTCACAGCATTCTTCCTAAATGCCAAGACAAGCGTTGGCGAGCGAAAAGTCCTCTTTTTAATTAATTCGTTTGATTTTAGCTGCAACAACTACAATATTAAGTGGTAACCGGCACTCGGTAGTGGCAAAATGGATCACTCACAGCATAGTATACACAATCATGGTAAGTTTCTACAATCATGGTCGAAAGAAACTCCTGAAATTGCACTTATAACACCACCGCCGATTTGTTTATACACAAAGTTTACCTTTCGGGATCGACTAATTTGTTTTTTTTTTTTTTTGTAAAGTTTTCCCGCTTATAAGAGGAACTCCATAAACTTAAAAAGGGTCCCACCTCCACCAGCTCTTCCCCATAAGGGAACCCCTTTTCCCTCTGTATCATCAGCTACAACTCACATCAAGCACTTTCAGGTCTTGCGCCAACCAAAGCGTTCGTGTTAGGCTTCTTGACCACTGCAGCATCTTCCATTGTGGCTGCAATAAATGAAGCAATAGATCTACTACTGCCGAGCGCAGACTCCTTCAAAGTTATGACTAACCACTTCGAAAGTACAGCAGCGATACTAGTCATGAATTCGCTGACCTCGCGTCCAAGACTAGTGAATGGATGTATAAACTTCTTATCTCTATCATGGAGCTATTTCATAATAAGACTAGTTTGGGTGTCTGAAATTCTAACTGCATACTATCTGATCGGGATTCATACAATAAGATTGAACATCTTACCAGATGCGAGGTGTATCAGTTGTTTGGAAGAAGATGAGGTAGAATCATCTGAACACTTACTCCTGCAATGCAAGGCCTCGAACCTCGAATCTCATAGTCTTAGACATCCACATGAAATAGCGAAACACCAAAGCAGATTTCTGACTTCACAAAAGACTGAACACAAATCAGCCATCTAACCTAACCTACGAAAACTGACACATCAATTTCAACCTTAGACGAGGAAATCAAACCAGCTGGACACGCAGACTTTTTTGTAAACCGAGCTCAACGCTCTTTAAAGTCAACTTCAAACTCAATTAAGCTGTGTGCTGATTCTCACTATTACTCTGAAGTCATAGTATTAGCAGGATATATTAGGTAGTTAACACCAATTGTCTACGCTAGTATCCAGAGATCCTTTTTTCCCTTCCGTGGATTATATTATTATTTTTTTAATTTATAAATAATTTCTTTTTATTTAAATGCATTTATTTATTTTTATTTGTATTGTTTTTCTTTCCTTAATTTTTTTTCTTTACGTTATCTCAAACTCCCTCCACTTCATCCATTAAATGATCTATGAACTAAAGAACATCATCTCCTGGCCCTAGATACTGCAACACCACATGATCATGCCGCTGCGATGTTGTCCACCACCACTGTCAGCCCCTTGGATGTTATGGGTCATGGCGGGCACGAGGCCATGAGCGACCATCATGCGATGCATCATAGCCACGACCACGGCGCCATGAATATGGAAGGAGCAATGCATCATATGATGTCAATGGCGGTAAGTAAGGCCGATTTGTTGTGTCAAAAACAAAAAAAAATTCTAAAAAAAATTTCTACCACTATTTTTGCAGTTCCACTTCGGCTACAATGAGACTGTGCTCTTCTCCTGGTGGAAATTCGATAGTATCATGGGTCTGATTGGCTCGATGATCGCTATTTTTGTAATGGCTGTGCTTTACGAGGGTCTCAAGTACTATCGCGAGTACCTGTTTTGGAAGACATACAATTTGCTGGAATACCGGCCGGTTACCGGGCCACAACGCAATCCCGAGGATCCGCAACGGAATACGCCGTCGACGAGCGCCTCACCTGTGCAGTAAGTAATTGTAGACTGAGTGTTGACTTTCTTGGTACTCGTAGACGCTTTAGTTTTCTGTTTTATTCTTTAGTTCTTTAACGTGTTGTTTGTATGTTTGTTGCTATTGTTGTATTCCATATTCTAATTCGCATATGTTTTGTCCCTTTTGCTTCATTTTTCTCTCTTTCTCTCACCCATACACATTTGTGCTCTCGACGAAACAAAAAAAAATCGAAAAATCTGTAACGATAGATATGTTGGCGAAGTCATACACAAGCAACCGTGAGTATAATAATGAAAATTACGTAGTTCTTAAGTAAGTGGTGTGATCAGCTGCAACGAGAACGACAGATATTTTAATTTTCATCTAAAAGTTAGTGTTACAAATGTAAAGCATTTTGTCGCTCAAATCCAACGTAACCCCAATTTATTCACCTAACTAACCAGCTATCATAAAGACGTATCCTAAATCCTATGCCAAGGCAGAATAATCACTGATTACCGAGGGTTTCATGACCGCCACACTTGATCAGTCTTGAACTTGACATTTGCGACCTCGACTTACAAGGAGGTTAGGTGAAATGCTTTGAGCTGGAAGGATGCCTGCTTTAAGAATAAAACCGTCGTTTTCGATACCCGCTAATAAACTCTCGCCCAAAAACAGCCACGTCATACCCCCGCCATCCACTCATCAAAGTAATCAACTACATTACTTGTGCATGTGTTTGTTGACGCATCGATTAACCGCTTCTTAACGCATCAAATATTTCGTTTCCTGCCGCCATTTTATTTTTAAGCTATTAACATTTACTTTTCTTTGTGCTGCTGTTACTTATCCCTTTCTCTTTCCACTCTCTTACCGCCTGCCACAGTCCGACGATGCTGTCGCTGAACCATTTCTATCAAACCGGGCTCCACATTCTGCAAGTGACGCTCTCCTTCATGCTGATGCTGATCTTTATGACCTATAATGTTTGGCTCTGCATTGCCGTAGTGCTGGGCGCCGCCGTGGGCTACTTCCTGTTCTGCTGGCGGAAGTCGGTGATTGTCGATGTAACGGAACACTGTCACTAGCAATGTTTAAAATGTGAAAGGCGCTTCGCTTGGATGCGCTGCCTCTGGCCAAGGCAAATTGGCAATACTAATTATCAGCAGCAACAACAACAACAACAAGAACAGCAACAACCCCAACAATATCAGCAACAAACTATAGCAGCCACAACAGCAATAACAACATCAACCGCGTGCAGAGCCAGCAACAGGTTCGGCATCAGCGGCCAACTCGGCGGTACGCGCGCCAACGACGTCGACCGCTACGACAGTCGCGACAGATACAACAGTTATGACGGTTATGAGGGGAGAAGAAACGGTGGCGCAACCTGCAACGCAACAGCCAATACGCTGATGAACAACGCCGGCGGCAGTATGCGCTGTGCGCGTTACGTAAAGCGTTCCACGGCCGAGCCGGGGCAGCGCGGCATGCAAGTGACCATGGCCAACTACAACCAAAAGGACTATGATATTTACTACTACGAGCGTGATGAGTACGAGGATGAGACAGTTATCATTGATACGATTGCCGTAACGGCCACCACCACCACACAGCTCATGGAGAGCGGTTGCGGCAGCGTCGGTGCTAATTGCCAGAAATGTCGAAATATTAAAATTCTTCTAAGACTAAGTTTAAGATATTTTTATGATATAAACTGTGAAATTGTTAAGAACACCATTTAAGGCAACACACACACAACAACAAAATCACAAACAAAAAGAAAAACAATAGTAGCTAGCAAGGGAATGAAGACAAAATAGGCATACAAAAAGTTAGCAGTATAAAGTAGTTTAGGCAAGTGATAGCGCGCAGTCGTACGCCAGCGGGTGGAATTTAAGAAGCATAAAGTAAAATACATATTTTTACACGAACTAGTTGTACAGTTGTTTAGGCGTAATTAGAAATTTGCAAAGTGCACCTTTTGCCGTAAATGCGCGTTCACTTGCGAGCGATTGCGGGCAGTTTGGTGCTATGAATGCATTGGCCTTCGACCGAAATAAGCGAAAAAATGTATTTTCGACTATTGAATTTTAATTTAATTGTAAAATAGCAATTTTGTGTTTTTTTCGCGATTATTTACTAATTTGTGTTTGAAACTTACTCAGCTGAACGATGTGGTTGCCACTTGATGGCGTTTATATACATACATACATATTTCAATAATTGATACCAGCAGACACAAACATGCATGCACACATCTACAACTTATACCGACATGTTATTAGCATATATATTTTTTAATTTATATTGGTTTTTTTATTATATTATTATAGTAATTAATTATAGTAATTATTTTTATCAATTTTTTTTAATCCAAATTTTACACGCGTAGGTCGCAAAGTTTACAAGCAATTTGTTATAGAAAGTGAGGCTACAGCCGATTCCTACACAAAATCCATTAATGTTTAATATTATACATACTTACATAAAGCTGTAAAAAAGTGTTTGGCTCTTTTTGAAAGAGGAAAATTGTACAGTGGTGTGCGTAAAAATACTTACATTGCTACAAATGTTACTGTATATTGCATGTTAAGTTTTCACTAAGTAAAAACTTAGCTATAAAATTTTACAACGCATTTTATGTAAGAAAAGAACCCTACCATATATAATATGTACGTGTATTAAAGAAATATTGAATATGAAGTCAACACTATACGCAACAAAATACTGTATTGTGAAATTGTTTTTGAAAAATGAAGCGAAAGTTAATCTGCTACAAGCATACACACATATACTCACTGATATGCATACATACATAAATTCATATGCGTACATTTTTCAAACTTACTGTGGATAATTCAAATAAAGACCAAAATATCCTTTAAGCCGACAACTTGTGTTATTTGTGTGGACTGATGTGCAAGTAAGTGTGAAAATGTGCATTTATTATCAAAAGAATTCTATTTCATATTTTTAAATAAGAATATTTTCCTTATTATGAAAATTAATCCGTTTTATTTTCAAAAAGTTCAGATTTTTTAAAAATAACCAAATTCCAACGAAACCGACCCGCCCTAATTTGATTTACGCGATTTTCAGGCGTTGCACAAAACCAGCTGAAGTAATAGGCGACCATAAGTGGTGAGAAAGGCGCTGAAAAACAACAGGCAACAACAAATGTGACAGTTGTCCTTTCCTTTTGTGCCACTTTCGCATTATCCTCCTGACAGTGTGGCGTGTCACTGATTTGCAGGGTTGTTTTTAAGTGTAGTAGGAAATTTTATTAACTATTAAAAGTGATGCAATTATTTACGAATATTTTAACTAAACTTATTTTAAATGAGCATAGATGTCGGCATTTTACTTATTTTTATATTTCTATGCGATTTTTTATATTACTTTGACAAAATAATAGTTTAACTTTTAAAGTTTTTTATTTACCAGGAATGCAACCTTGTTGCGTCTTCTCTCTTTCGTGCGTCCTTCTAAACAAACTGATCGTTGTTTACATTTTTGTTGCATGTTGCTGGGCGATTCTGTTCCCCTGGTGTTTCACTATAGAATTTAAAATTGATTTTTGGACAATTTTTCCCGCGCATGTGTGTGTGCGCGCACTGTACGTGTAAATTGCCGATGTGCACAAACAAACAAGTGTGCAAAACGCCAATGCGCTTAAATCCTTACCTTTTCTGAAAATTCTTCCAAAATTAAATTTGTTAGCACTGCTTTTCCGTTATTTATTTATTTTATGCAATAATTCGCAGCTAAAACATCTAAAAATATATTTTTATGTATGCATATAATATTTAACACTGTAAGATTTCCTTGTTAACCATTAGTACACAAACTGCTGATTCACTCACTCCAAATTAGTGATCAAGTGTAATAAATTTAAATGTATTAAGATAATTTTATGTAGAGCATGTGACATTGTTTTATTAACGCTCGCCACCAAACACTTAGTATACAAATGTATACAAGCAGATATAATTTGGCTACTAATATGGGAAGTACTTAGTTAACTGCAGAGATTTGATATACATACATACATTCATACACCGAAATCCATTAAAAAATATGGTACACTTATAGCTTCGATAACACACACTAACATAGCACTTAAAAGAATATTATTTCCTCATGCACTTAATTCAGTGGGATTACAAACTTCCTTGACTCTCTACTGCTTTGTTGTTTCCGTCGAGATGTTGCCTGCATCTGTATCATTGAGTGCAGGATCACGTCCCGCCAACTGCTTCAGCAATTCAAAACCACTTTTCCACCTAATGACATCCGCGCGCAAATCCATTTTATTGCGATGCGATATAATTTTTTTGTCCAGCGCAAAATCTTGTCTAGGGCATGCTATATCGCCTTGCCGCAGCTTCAGCACCGGACACAAGTCGTTGTGGCCATCACCAACATAAATAATACATTCGTAGTGCGTATTGTCGCGCAGATTACGCTTGGCCACGAAATGCTCCAATATCTTACCCTTACATAAGTTGGCGGCACTCAGTTTGCAATCGGTCTGATGGTGATAAGGTTGCAGATGCAGCAAACCGTCATTGTCAAAATGTGCTGGGTTTGTGAATATGCTTTCAAAACAATTTACCAGTCCATGCGCCTCTAGCCATTCATTTATAAAGATGGTATTGGAATCACTGATAATAACCAAGTCATATTTATTTTCCTGCGCTTGATGCAGCCGCTTGAGCAAACGAACAAAACCAGGTACCTCCGGTATGCAGCGTACTTTGTCCCGTATTGTTTGTGGTGAAAAGCTTAGTTTATGCAAACGTCGGAAAACTTCAGACATATATTCCTGCCAACCCTCCTTGTGTATGATGGTTTCACTGGGAAAGTTGTCAGCCGGCAGGAGATCGCGAACGACATCGTCTGTGTTGGCATCCACTACGGTACAATCGAAATCAAACGCGACCAAGCGACGTGATACTCTAGGAATCATCTTACAGCTGTCCATAATTGAACGACTTATCTCTAGTGGTAGTAAACGCACACGAAACGCCAATGATATTGAGTGATTGTAAAATACTAGCAGCTGATTTTCTACGCTTACATCCGTCTCCCTAATTTTGCATATGTAGGTGTGAATGGTGGGCGGAAAATTTGTGCACGAGAAAGTCTAAATTTCCACCGAGGTCACAAGTTTGACCTTTACTTTGGATTAAACGCTAACAAAGTAATTACATTACACTAATTATAATTCTATTTCAAATACTTCCTATGCTATTAAACAAATTGAACAAAATAAAAACGAGTGTTCAAAAAATAGCGGACAAAAGTGTCGATATTTTCGCAGTGTTGCATTTTACTGTACAGACAAAAATTATTTGCATTATTAAATTATTCCAGAATATGATTCAATTATTCAAGATATTGTCGATGCAATTTTCTATAATTTTTTTTCTGAAACTACGACAAGGCTCATTTTTAATTATTTTAAATAAATTTATTTTATAAACCTATAATTGAAAGTGACACCCTGTCGTGGGATTTGTTTTGGGAAATTCCCTTAACACCGCCCCAACTTTCACTTTCAAGAAAACTTCTCATTGCAAACAGCTGTTTAGTTGCTATATCAAATGTAAATAAAACAAGTAGGCAGCTCCCAATAACACTGCAAGTTTGCGCGGTCGCGATAGTATATCACCATGTGCTATTGACGTTTATTTGCATTTACTATCGAGCGAAGATAAAAGTTTTATTGCCATAGCCGAGTAGTGAAAGATAGCTACATCAGTCAATGCATTGCAGTGTGCGCACTGTATTGAACGCGTGCAGTGAACAGCGCTTCCGAAAACTACAGCATTGTGCTTCCAGCGTTATAGTAGAGCACAAATATTGTATATAATAGCAGCAGAGAAATAAGTAAGATGCAGGTGGAGCGCAACCTGGCGCAAGCAGAAAAGATCGGGACCAACAGCCAGTCCAGCGACAGCACGGGCGCAACAATTGCAACAGGCGTGGCTGTGAAATGTGCAACAATCGCTAATGTCAACAAGAATCAACGTCGACTACAAGATGTGGGCACATTGCGTCGTGAGGACTTTGACGGCGGACCGGTGAGTGTGGATGAAATCGTACCAGGACTATATTTGGGTATGTGTGCCAGAGTATGCGATGTGACACACAATAATTGTAACGCTTTGATCATTGCAGGTAATCTAACCGCCGCTACCCATATGGAAACATTAAAAAATTTCGAAATTACTCACATACTGACACTGGACTCAGTGCCGCTGCCACAACATATCACCCAGGCGAGCTTTCTTACAACCAAATACGTGCACAGTAAGTTGTGCTTGCCCAGAACAAAATACACATACGACACATATGTACATACATACATACATACATACATAAATATTTTGAGTGCAAATATAGAACCATGTACATATAGGTCCAAGCCTTATTAGTTTTCCAAACTATGTTTTGAAAGTTAAAATCAATAAGAGCCAGGGATCTGTACAGCTATTACATTTGACCTCAGCCGCATACGTTATGCTGAACGGCAGAAAAAGAGAAAATTAATAGAATGCGTAGCAGATATTCGTTATCTACTGCATTCCTGATTTTATAGACATACACAAAGCTATTTAAAGCGTCCACTGGTGACACAACGCTTCAGCTTTTAATGGCACAAAACCTTGACGAGTCAGCTTCAACTGACTAAGCTTTTAATAAAGGACGTACATAGGTTTCTCTATTTTTTTTTTTTTGTTAACACATGCATACACACATGTAACACACGCATTTGCTTCGTAGAGTGCTCGACATCACAGTCAATAGACAAACACGCATTACAGGCATCTCGACACGCACGCACTTTCCATAGCAAGCATGTCGGCAGTCACAAAAGCCTTTAGAAATGTAGGGTCGCTACCTGTTAGCAGTGCGTTGCACATACCAATGCATGCCCATCTTCCCATAGCCACTGTTTTCCTCACACGCTATGTCCTGTCATGTCATATCATACATATAAATATGTGTGTATGTGCATGTACATTCAATTACGACTTTGCCATAAAATTTCGTTTTGCGTAGGTTTTAATAAATTTAAATATTTTCTGCTTGCCCACGCCACTTCAATTGGCGGCCTTAAGGACACCCAACCAATGCACAGCTTTATAGTCAATGACAACAACGACTAGCGTATGACAGCACACAGCAACGCACGTCATATTTCTACAAGCCGACACGAATATCAAAGTAGTCATTACATTGAGGATTTGTGTGCACCATAACATATGAGAGCGTGTGTATGTGTGAAAAGCTTCCACCCTCCGACGCTGCTGCTGTCTCCTGGTTTATTTCTTTGCTTGGATGCTTAGCGTGGTTACATTTGTTGTTGTTTGCGTGTGGTTGCGGCACCCCTTTTCTCTTCTTCGGAAGCGTAGCGTGGGTTTTGTTTATTATTACGCTATTATTTGAATGAAGACACAAGTGACGGCCCACAAAGCTTTTATTGGCAGCGCGTTTACTTTTGAACGCGTCGCTTATGGCAGTGTGGAAGAGTGAGTGCAGGTGAAATGCATAACTGAGGAAAATAAACAAATACTGGCATCTATAAACAACAGATCTTGAAATGTGGCATGTTGGCAACGGAAATTATCTTTTCAATACATCAGACGTGCCTCCCATACTAGGAGAATATGTACGCTTGTAAAACTTAGCCTCATTATAATGATTTTTATAGATACCAAATCCTTTCGTCAATGTTGAAAAAAAAATAATAATTTAATGCAATCCGTTATTTAAATTTCGCCCATTTAAGCCATCTCCCTCAGTTGATAGTCTGATCCCTTACTCGAAGCCACATTTTTTTGCTTGCCCTTTATATTAAATATTTAACTGCCTCATATGCCCTTTTCTAGTTGCCGACATGCCGAAGGAGGATATTTTGCACCATCTGGAAACCTGCACGGATTTTATAAGCATGGCTATGACGCAAAAGGGGCGTGTGCTCGTGCATTGGTGAGTATCCTTGCCGTGAATCCAATAACTTTAGTTATAAACCATAAATCATTTACCTTAAAATATCCAACTTCGCTTCTTCGCTTAACTTTGTTGTCATTTCAGTTATTTTGGCGTTAGTCGCAGTTCTGCCGTCGTCATCGCTTTCATTATGAAACAACAGAATTTGGAGTATCAGGCTGCGTTTGAGTTGGTGCGCTCCAAACGTCGCTTTGTGCAACCCAATCCGGGCTTTGTGTCGCAACTGAAGCTCTATCGACGCATGGGCTGTAAAATCGATCCACAGTATCAGCGGTACAAACTCTATCGGCTGCGTTTGGCGGGCGAACAAGTGCGTAAAGGTAAATAGTTTTACTTGAATACCACCAAAATACATATAAAATTAACCAGCTTACACAATCGGTAGCGAAAATATTGCCACAATCCTTTAATAGTCTGATCAAATCGGATCCTGCCATTACACAGGAGAATCCGGAGCCCATTGTCTACCGCTGTCGCAAGTGCCGTCGCGTTTTGGTGTCCAAATCGCACGTACTGCTGCACAACACCAAATCACTTGCCACAAGCACTGTACCAGCGGCCGCAAAGGCAGGCGGCAGCAACAACAATCCTGCTCCGGTGGTACAGCAGGCGCCGCGACTGCTGGAACAGATTGCCGCGCAAATACGCAAGGCCTCACTGGGCTCACCCACCGTTGCCAGCGCCGCAGTTGGTGAAGGCGATGCGGTCAACGAGCAGACTGTTTGTCGCAACATACTGTTCGTGGAGCCGATCTCTTGGATGCGCGACATCTCGCACAACACACAGGGCCGCTTGCATTGCCCGAAGTGCGACCAAAAAGTGGGCAATTTCAGCTGGATTAACGGCTGCCAATGCCCATGCGGCGAGGAAGTGTCGCCGGCGTTTTACTTGATACCTTCGCGCGTGGAGCTCTCCAAGGCTGTGCAAAATGTCCAAACAACGCTTTAGACTAGCGTTGCCGTGGAGCAGTGCACCGCCAATGGCTGTATGGAGCAATGAGCATATATTCATAAAAGTATTACTTCAATAATGGAAAGTGCAAGTAAAGAAAGAGAAAATGAAAATGTAAAAGAAACGTAAAAACAAATACAAAATTTATAAATCTTGATGTGAAATTGAAATGCTTCCATTTTGTGTAAATATGTTAATGGCGACTCAAATCAAATGTGTGTGTTATGAAAGTAAATATTCACCCTAGTTAAAATATCAAAATTTTCAAGTTGCGCCTAGATAAACGTAAACAAATTGATAATCAAAAATTTAATATAAAAGCGTCTGCAACAATTGAAGGGTTTCAAGTGCGCAAAAGCGATTTTCGTGTTAAAAAATGTTTGGATATATGAAAATTAGCTAATTCTCAATAAAAAAAAAATATGAAATTTAAAAAATATACAAAGTAATTATATAACCATACTGCTTGGATTGAATTAAATTTATAGAATTTCTCTCTGTAAGAGCTTCGACAATACTTAAAAATCGTTTTAGAAACTTACGGCACTTTATGTGCATTTACAAAAAAAAAAAATAATATAATGTTTGAAAAATATTGATGTCAAAGTAAAAATAAAAAATGTTGGAAATGTGAAATTAAATTTGATCTATTTATTTCGTTAGTGTACATTTACGTATGTACATGTGTATAATAAGAACTCTAGTGTTTACACTCGATCGAGCGCTGCGATCAAAAAAGTGTGCACTAACACCCCTGCCAAAAGAAAGTTCACATCGTCGACATCAGTTTCGGTGCAAGTACGCATAATTTATTAAAAATGTTCGCAACCATCGGTATACGACAAATTACTATGCTATCATTAATTAAACCTACAAAACGGGATAATTTGCTCTGACTGCGTGCGAGTTTTATATATGTATGTATATATGTAGTATGCAAGTAAAAAGTCAATTTGACGTAAAACTAAATTTTAAAAGGCGCCAAAGCGTCGATGTGTTGTATTTTATATTACATGTTTTTTTAGCTTTTTAACTCTTTTATATCTATTCGTACATATATGCTAATGTATATTTATTGTTTCAATTGAATTTGTTTAAGAAAAATAATTTATATTATGAAAATGTGAAAAAGGAGTCGCATTCGGTGGCAGCGCTCAAAGCAGCAAATTCAAAGCGCTTTTGTAAAAACGTTTACGCTACGTTTCAATTTTAATTTCAATTTAATTGCAAAAAAGTTAAAAAGTTACATTATTAAAAAAGTAATTTAGTAAGATAATTCATTGGGCGCATAATTACCATTTACCAATTTATATATTTTTTAGTTATTTCAAGTTTTTTTCAAAAAAAAAAACTCAAGCATAAAACTAAATAGTTTGAGAAATCACCTCGTTTAACGGCGTTCTTTGCGGCCTAACACAACGGCAGTCGGTTGCAGTCCGGTCTCAATCCAGCGGTTGCTGTTGTTATAGCAACGCAAACATGTACTGTTGCTTATGCATGTATGTTGTTGATTGCAAGACACTGGCTGTGTGTTGGGCTGGCGATTGTGTGCAGCTGTTTGTGTTTTTGAAAGAAATGTTGATTTTTGGAAGGTGTCTGTTACCTGCAATGAGTTGATGGCGCCTCTGCAGCTTGGCTGGTTGACATGTGCCGCATTGCATCAACAAAGGAAGTAGATGATGATTGTTCAGTTGATAGTGCCGTTACCGTTGGGTGTGCATAGTTGCGGAGCGCCTGCGACGGCGTTATGTTCTTGTAGAAGGCGGGTTTCTGTAAAAGTGCACAGTTTTGTGAAAGTTTTGCGAATGCCTCAATTCATTCAGAGAATTCATGACTAAACAAAATACCATCACACAAATATTTATTAAGCCTTACACTTGTATTAGGGAGAATAGAAGAGGTAAACGATGAGGAAGGATGCGCTGTGCCAGCGTTGGCCACGAAAGTTTTTCTTTAGAAAACTGAGCTTGGCAAATGCGCGCAGAAAAGTATGCAACATGCGGCGCGCTGAATAATTTATAAATTTACTTAACATAAATTGAGTAATTTAAGTCACATTTCGCGTTTCTTCACATTTCATACATTATTTATACTATATATCTACATTGAAAAGGATGCGTTACCTTAAAGCTAAAAAAAACTTTCGTGACACGTTTTTATGGAGTGTGTAGTGCGGCGAAATATTAAAATAATTTTTTTGAAGCAACTTAAGTCTAAAATTGTTTATTAATATTTTTTCTTGCATAATTAATGTATTATTTTTTGATGAATAATTTGTAGTTTTTATAACTTAACGACTATTTATTTAAAATTATACGAGAAAAACATAAGTTAACCGTAGTATCATAAATTATTTTGTTACCTTTGTAAAGCGGGTATGAAAAAATTGAGTTTTCCACTATAAATCACACATCAACTTCAATCCCTTCACTTCCACCATATTATTTTATAACTTCTCAACACACAAAATCTTTTTTCTCCTACTAAATAAGAATTAAGACGCAATTTGCAAAATTTGATTTTTTGTTTAAAACAATTACCTCGGTGTGGGTGAATGTGTGCGCAGTTTACTGAGCGTACGAAGTGGTAGCGAACTGGCGTACGAATATGAGTGCGTACGCGGGTCACTTAAAATCTACAAATAGCATTGGTATGGTAATCTTCACGTGTTGACTTCCAGAATATATAGTACGAAAAATACGAGTATTAATTTGTTTTTTTTTTTTGTTTTCTGTATCACAACTGTTTAACGATTTTTTCTTTAAACTACATATTAGAAATATTCCAAAAAATAGAAAAAAGTACCTTGTTATCGAGTATCGAGTTTGTTTGAAGGGGACTGGTCTTGTAGGCGCAACTGAACTGGGTACTGGAGGACATTCAGTTACTCGTTCTCAAACGTATGCGTTTACGTGTGTTTTTACTCACGCTATGAAAAGTTAAACAAAAAACTCAAAAATTAAAACCAACTACCTTGCAAATAAGCTTGTTTGTTCATAAAACTAATTTTTATTTAGATTGTTTGCTTGAAATGTACCTCGAAATAACGCTGGCAGCGGAACAGAGACTAGATTATGACAGATACAGGACCTACGGCAATTTTTGGCGTCATTATGCCGCGTGCATAAGTAGCCAGAAGTGAATTAGCCAACGAGTGTTGTGGGTTTCAGCCAATGCAACAACTTTTCCCCTAGCAATTAAACATTTAAAGATTAATTTTTTTTTTCGCAAGAGCAAAAAATCAAATCAATATAACTTTGGTGGTAAATCAGTATTTTTTAAAATATTTAAGATCGTTAATTAAAAAAGAGCTTCTTCAAACGCACTTATATCGTTTACTCAAGCTAATAATAAATTTTTTGTGTGTGCTAAGGTAATTAGCAAGTCTATCAATCCAAAGCTCTGTATCTAAACTTTATTTTTGCTTTTAGACACCCACTATAAATTTTTATGTACCATACAAAAACCATTAAGTCCACGCTAGGCGAAACGGAAATCAAAACTTCGTCACTAACAACTCTAACCTCAAAATTGAGAAAAATCCTGCATAATATTAGATATATTCATTTCCCTTATAAGATTTACCGTACGCATTCGCTTTGGAATTATATGTATGCGTTTGATAGTTCGAAAATATGTGTATGGAAGTTTATATGCTTAAATATATATACTGTTGAAAATACGTTTGTACTCACCTTGTTTTTCGATTTGAGAATATTCATTTTATTTATTGGGCTAGATTTTTAGAGTTTATTAAATTTGTTTTTGGGGAGAGTACCTCGATCCGCCACGTACAAATGCGTGTAATTAATACCGACTGCGGCTACGGCTACGGCTGCGACTGTGACGATCCCTGCTGTTGCGTCGATGGTTGCTGCGCGAGTGCGAACGCCTGCGATGTGATGCTTTGTGATGGTCTGAAATAAAAACAAAACAATATAGCGTGTATACGTGTGCATAAAACAATTTGCAACTTACGTCGATGTTTGTCGGCCGAATGTCGGCTGCTGTGCTCACGTGAACGTCCGCGATACTCACGCTCGCGTTCACGGTCACGTTCGCGATGATCATGGTGCTCACTGCAATGGAAAGATTTTAGATTTGGATTTATTGTATGTAACAGCATGCAATCCAATAAACTTATTTACCGTCTACGTTCGTTATGGTGGCTATAAGTGCTGCGCTGTGCGCTGCGTTTTTCACGTTCCTCGCGCCTCTTGCGCTCCTCCTCCTCGCGATCCTTTTGTCTACGTTCGTGTATTTCCTCTACGGCTTTACGCAATCGCGAATAACCCAAATGTTGTTTTCCCATTAGATGGTCTTCAATGCGCTGCTGAGCGTCGCCAACTATCAGAAAGGCTCCGCAGATTTCACATACTTCCATTTGCTTCTCAGGCAATGTACCCAGATCTTGCATCCAAGGCAGAACTTTCTTGTCGCTACCGCCATCTTCACTTTTTGGCGATTTTTCACCATCTGATTTGTCCGTATTACTCTCTGGCGGTGGCGTAGTCAGGCTTTCTTTCAATAAACCATTTGTCTGATGGTGTATTTGCTGTTGTTGTTCGTGTTGCGCAACGAGCGCCTCTTTCTCGTCTTTTAATTGCTCGCAAAGTGCCATTAAATCCTTGGCCTGATCAACATCACCTCGTATGCCGGCCTCCTCGGCTTCGGATAGCAATTTTTTAATGCGTGCGTTCATATTGTTCAACTGTTCCTGGTACTTAGAAAGTGGTATCGAAGGTGCGGGCTGATCTCGGTGCATTAATTGCAGACGCTGCTTGCCTTTTTGGATTTTACGATCGACGTCATTTAACATGTTGTTACAAAACCGCAAAAACTCATCTTCGTAAGAACGCTTACGAGGTGATGGACGTGCTTCTTCATACAAACGCTTTGCTTCGTCGTCATGTATTTGGGTGCACGGTCCCAAATCCGCGCGAGTATTAATGAAGAGATCATGCGGACAAAATTTCACTATATAATACTGACAGAACTGAAAGAGAATCATAAATGCAAAACAAAACCTTCAATACTTATTCTATTTATTTTTAAGCCTTCGCATATATATTATTGATTTTGTTACGAACAAAATTATGACAGGATGATACATATGTATGTAATTTGCCTATGAGAAAATTTAAAGAACTCACGTCCGGATCATCCCAACTAACTTTACGCGGCGCTTCGGATGGATGTAAATTTCTATTACGACCCATCAGCTCGTCCAGCATTTGACGTGCTGCGTCCACCATTGTTGAAAACAAATTTTTTCCGACTTATAACCCCTCACTTCTTATGCCTGTATTACGACGTTGCTCGTGTTCATACAAAATAACAAGTTCATAAAAAACCTTCTGTTACAATTGTTTATTTCTTTTTTAAGTTCTTCTATTTCTTCTTATTTTGATAAAATGCAAATATTTAAAACAATATTTTTACAAATTTTTCGAGAAGAAATTTCTATTAAGTTTCCACAAATACGAGGGCAGAACAAGAATGACAGTTCAACTTTGCTACTCGATTAAAAGGCATGCACACAGGGTTGCTAATTTTTGAACGCAGTCTTTATAAATATACTTAACATGGTGTCCATACGCATCATAAATATAACGGCGGTTTTTATTTAAAAAAATATTTTTTTCTGAAATTGTTTTATCCCTCAAACGTTGACTTTGCGGTGGTAAACAATATTTTTTACATAATATTATGGAATACTGCCGAGTTGGGTTGTTGGTTGGATACAAATCCGGGTTCGTTTCTGTTGGAAAGACCCGACTGCCTTGGGACGGAACGGTGTCGAAGTTACCCTAAGGTTAGAGCTCAAGGGCAGGTTCTTTGAATTAAGAAGACATTTCAATTTTTTTACTAGCGTAGATTCTTTTTAGCAAGTCAATTGCTGCTCGAATTGTTCTCCCATTATCTTAGCTAGTATTAATTATGTACTTCGTAGATTTTTTCGGCAATCTTCTAAAGAGTTGTTGATCTAACGGATCCAAGAAACTTGCTGTTTGTACGGGGTCGGACCAAAGGAAGAGGGGTGTTAGATTAGTGGGGTTGGTGGAGCATGCAAAGAGGTGGCCAGTGTAATGCGAAGACTCATTGCAAGCAGGACATATGTAAATTTGATATGTCGTACACTTCTTCGTATCCGATGCTTCAGTTATCACAAAATTACCAGAAATAAAACATCAAATCGAATATCAATATAGTAATAATAAATACATATACATGACATTTACTCACCAAAATTTATATAGAAAATTTTTTTTGAACTTTGATTTGGATTCCCCTTAATAACGCTAAAAATGGTTTTTGGACCGCCCAAACGACGTCTACTGATATTCGATTTCGACGAGACTTTGACTTCGATGGATTCCACTTCTCTTCTGCGCGATTTGTTGCCGGTGTATCGACGTCCCAAAGAAATAAACGAGTTAAAAGAAGGAAGGATCGCATACTTGAACACATTATTTACAGAGTTACGCGCGGCAGGTTACTCATCGACCGAACTGCGCCGCCTAATAGCAGCCATACCGCCAGTACCGAGCATTGTGGACTTTATAAAACATCTCCACGAATCTTGTGATCCCAAATACGATATTATTATTATCAGCGACTGCAGCAGCATTTTCATCAAAGATTGGCTCGCCAACCATCAACTGACCGAATGCATCAAAGAGATTTTCACTAACCCATCGTTTGTTGTTTCCAGTGACGGTATGCGAGTGGAGGCGTTGCAACGAGCCAAATGCCCGTTGAGCCCACCAAACCTCTGCAAACGCAGTCTTTTGGAAAGATATCTGACGAAGCGCCAGGCGATGGGCGTAACTTACGAACGTGTGATTTTCGTTGCCGATGGCGTGCACGACTATTGTCCCACGTTGGTCATGCGTCGGGATGACATTGTCTGCGCGCGGAAAGGAAAGGATCTTGAGAAGAAAATACGTTGCTATCGCAGAAAGTGCAAGGTGAGGCCGCTTGTGCTGTTGTGGAGTACCGGGCATGGACTGCTGACGCTCTTGGAGTCTGCTTTAGATTGTGTGACTATTTCAAGCATATAAACGACGAGTTTTAAATAAAACTGATGCGATTTTTTTAATTGTAAAAGTTATAGACACACACAAATACAAAGGATACAGTGAACAAAAGGAAACAAATACGTACAGTAGTTACAGCAAATAGTGTTACTGTTAAAAATTCTTAATACCAATTCCAATTTCACTTTTTTGGCAAAATAAATTATTGTATAAAAATAACTGCATATTTTATTTTTTTAATATATTCATCGTCATTATCATTAATATAGTTTCTTCATAGCATTTATTTTGGGTAAATTAATTACTTTATTACAGTTAATGAACCTGCCAGGCATGTCAACGCACAACACACTCCGATGCTGAACGGCGCGCAGTGCCGTTATTTGTTTAATCTACTTTTTTTAAACTGTTTTAATATTCGTTTTCTCCTTTTACTGCTTAATTTATATTTAAAACTAATTTCTAAATAATAAAGAATAAGTTTACGCGACTCCTGAAGGAATCAACTATGTATAATGTTTGCACGCATTTTTTGTAGGATGTTATTAACTACAACTTACAAATATAAAATAAATTGTACGTAGATTAAAAACACACATATATAATCCTCGGCGGCGGAGCGCGGTTGGCTAACGTAACAATAAAATTGGAGAAATTCGCACACATCGAAATATTAGTATGGATGAATGGATTGTTTAATTAACACTTCATACGTGAAATTGGGAACACTTAAAGCATTGCTTGTAAGAAAAAAATGTTCGGCTAATATTTACAAGAAAAAAACTCAATTATGCAAAATAATAGATGAGGAACACAAATACAAATAGAGTGCTGTGAGATATGCTAAATTTACGTTTTTTTTTACACATGTCACTACTCAATAAACTTGAGTAGACTTAAGCAGCTAAACCCGCATGAATACTATTTGCCACTCCGCCACTTTGAAAACGATTCTCAACGTCTTACTTCTGACTTTCATTTAAAAACTATACTCGCATATATTTAAATACACATTTTTCATTATTAAACAGTTATTAGTGTTGTATACAAAGTGAATTTCACGCCTTATATAGTTTAGTTTGATATTTAATAAATTTTATTTTATTTTGTTATTCTGTTGAATTTTTGTTTTGTGTTGTTTTCAGCTTACTTAGGACTTAAATCAACTCTTATGTGCATTATTTGACATATTACATACATGATTGTGTTTGCATGCAGCAAATCGATTACTCCTTAGTTAATTTGTTGAAATAGTTTCTTACTGAAATGTACGTAAACATTTGCCTTCTACGTCCTATGTTCATTAATTTCTGTTTGCACTATAATACATTTGATAAATTAACACTTTAAGCCTGACGTTGTAGCATAGGAGAATCGAGCTGTTTTTTTTTTTATCATAAATTTAGCTTATAGTTAGATATTAAACGAAACTAGACATTTAACTTAATTAAAAAAGTATGAATTAAATTTTGTTGTTCTTAAATGCTAAAATAAGTGTTATGTTTATGAAAAGGCGTTAAGTTTGTCATCAATTCTTCAATTATATGCTTTACACTTGCTAAAACATTTCTCTTCCTTGAATCATATTCCAAATGTTAATAACTGCTTTCAACTTGCGAGTGTTTCTCTGGACTGTTGCTGGTTTAGTGACAGCAGCTATGCACACCGATGTCGCTCATAATACCGCCTTCACGGTCGCACTTTATTGCTACTACATATCGCTGTCGTTCAGGCTACTACGCTTGGGGCAGTAACGTATCACCCCCACTCAGGCAACAACGGGCGGTGGTGGCGGCAGCGTACCGGCTGCGTTCGTCTTATTCGCTGTCGGCTGGTTAGCGGCACCCTTGCCGCCTGCGCTGCTCGCATTCGAGGGCGCAACTTCCGTAGCCGCGTTGCCAATTGCTGTTGCACTCCCAGCAGGGGTTGCTGGTGTTTGTGGCGGGATTTTAGCCAGCTCCTTTTGTGGTGTGGCGATTGGCGGCGATGCTGATTGTGGCATAACACTGCTTGCGCTTGTTGTTACGCTGCTGACGCATGGACTGGCTATCTGTACGCGTTTCACGTTCTTGGCGCGTCCACATGGCACACACAGCATGGAACAGTGCTCGCGCAATTTCGTAATGTGATCTATGCGATACTCATTAATCCATTTCACTTTTTTGTGTTTGATCTGTTTGACTTTCTCGCCATTCGGCGAAATCATGTTTGGTTGCTGTGGCAAGCCCTCGGGTTTTGTGGCGCCACAACGCATACAAAAGCTACAACGATCACAACTCCAACGAACTGTTTAAATTGAAAAAAGTAAAAGGTAAGAGTTGGAAAGATATCATAGTCATTGTGGCTATATTTTAGCTTTACTCACCATCTGGCACGGCTTTGATACCCAAGCAGTAAATGTGGAAGCCGCGATCACATTGCTCACAGTACAGCATTTTATTCTGATCCTTGTTACCTTTGCATTTGATGCAGCATTTGCAGTCGGCGCATTGCCAATTGTAGTTGCGCACGCGCGCCACCATGCGGTAAGGCATCTCAATGCAGCTCGGGTGGACTGAAAACCAAAACAAAAGTGTTTTATAAATATCAACAAGCTTAATTGCAAGTCGCTTAATTACCTTTGCGTCGGCATGTATAGCAACCTATGAAGACCTCGGGCAGGTTTCTCATATTGCGTTGCTGTGCACGCTGGCACACGCCGCACGTGGTGGGAGGAGCACACTCATCTTCCGATGACGAGCCGGAATCATCGTTGCAGCTATCGGAGTCGCTATCCGAGTCCTATAAAAAAAAAGAGTGATTTCATTAAACACTTCCAAATGATTTGTGCCATCCACTGGCTTACCGATTCGCTTTCACTTTCACTGCCCGAAGTGGACATAGCCGAGTCTGTTGCACTATCGACTTCTTCTGCTGCATCGATGTCGTCACAATTAGCTTTAGTGGCAGAACGTGAGCGCACGCTGAGACGCACAGTGTTGCCTGTCGTTGGGTTCTCCTCGGTGCAATTGTCGATTGTGGCTTTTGTGTCCGCTGATTGGGTGCAAGGTTTTTCATCTGCGACATTGAGCTGGTCTGCTAACTTCTTGTCATCTGACACTGGAGGCGCCGTTTGCTTTTGTGTGTGTTGTGACGTACGTTCAACCAGCAAACGTGGGTTCTGCAGCACCGTATTAAGCGGGAAGCAACTGTAGGATGAAAATACAACTCTGTTAATGCTCTGCTATTTGCGATTTCTTATTTGCTTACCTCAACTCTAATGGCGTGTACTGGCGGTATTTCGCGCTATACTGACCGGGCACTAAAGCTACTGGGTAGCTGGCGTCCACGTCGCGTGGCGGTGTAGTATTGCGCGGTCGCAACAGTGTTGGTGGCTCAGGTATGTTCTCGGTTTTAGCGGCCTCTGTCACTGCCTCGGCAATTGAGCGGTTCACCATTGTTGTAGTGGGCGCTGTTGCAGGCAATGGCACATTCACCGTTAACGTCTGCAAGTCCAGACATGCTAAACGTTCCTCCTTGCGGCTACAATACAAAACAAGTGTTAGTTCTCTTTGTTCTTGTTACCTTTTGTGTTGTTGCAGTTACCTTCTATTGAAGTAGGAATTCCATTTACTGGCCGAAAGCAATGCACGTTCGCGCGCTTGCAGTCCACGGCCAGTCACGTTGAGACCTAGTGCTTTCTGTTTTGCCTCGATTTCGCGCAAATGCTTTTGCCTAATGAAATCCTTGTACTCCTCGTATTTCTCATAGAAGTCGGTATACATAATGTCGAGTATGTCGGATGCCCAAACGGCTGTGATGCCCAAGTCGCACATACGCTCCGACACGAGACCCTTCTCCTGCAGCCAATTGCGCTCCTCCATGTCGATTTGGCGGCGCGGCAGATCAGGATATTTTCGCTTGAAGCTTTTAATGCCCAAATACAAGGCGACCTGCTCTTGAATCATAAAAGTGTCGCGATTTTTCGATGGACAGCAGCCCTTTGGCGGCGGCCAGTCATACTCAGCGATAGCTGCAACTGTAATTTCAGCGCTGAAAATACAGTACAAATATTCAGTTGATTTTGTCCTTTTGGTAAAAGTGCATGTGAGTACTCACTCTTCAGCGACGCAAACTTCCATTTTCTTCTTCTTTGGACGTTTAATAGCGCTGCCATTTTGCACAGCGGCCACAGTGTTGGGATCCAAAATGCTGCTCGTACTAACCACGGAGGACTGAGACTCGTCATTATTAAGAAAATCAGGTTGCCTACGGGTTTGCAAACAAAAGTGATTAGTTAGATTGTTTCTATATATGGATATATATGGTATACATACACTAAATACTCATAGATGTATGTATGTGTGTATTTTACCTTATAGGCGTTGCTGGTTCCGATTGCAGCGGCATTTGAATCTGACTTAAATCAGCGCTCATACGGGTATCCTCTTCAAATACTTGAGGGGACTGTAGAGAAAAGGTTATTGGGAAATGATTTTAAGTAAAAATAATTTCATATTAAAGAATATAGTTCACTTAATTATTCAATGACAAAATTATATGGATATATAGTATATAAATTTGATCACAAAAATGCCATAGATAATTATTTCATAAATAATATATTTTATTTAAAATTTTTGCATTAAAAAAATAATTAAAACATTACATAAAAAATATATATGTAATGTATAAACATCAAAATTATTTTTTACAAAACAATTTTATTTTTAATTGTTATTTAAAATTTGAACCCATTGGGTGTACATACATATGTACATACAACGTCGAAGTAGCTTGACTAATTCATTAATTGCAAACATATTTTAAAAGCATTGTACCATTAACAGTTACTACTAGGGCAATTGTTACTATAGTTCACTGGAGATCGCTTCAGCTGATTGATACGAAAAAAATAAAATAAAACATAAGGAAAAGACACAAGCGGTGTTTCGTTTATTCCCCTCAATGTTGGCTAAACGTCGCAGGGGAAATTGCCGTAGTTGGGGAAGGCTATTCTCCTCTCTACGAGAAACCCCATATTTAGGGTTACACACACATATATACATATATATTACAACGAAATATATTCAACGTGGTGAGCACAAGCGAAATACACCACAGTCCACACACAAAGAAAAGCAGCTGCTTCGCACACCTGAACTTTTTCAGTCGCTTTCAATGCTTGTGAAATGGTGTGTGGCGGCGCTGATGACGTTTGTATGCCGTCGGAACTTGGGAACTTCGCAGAAAATTTACGCCCCTTTCGTCGATTTAATTCGATGCGCACACCACATAGATAAAACTTTATACATTTATGTGCATATGTGTGTGCCCCGTCACTATTATGTGCTTTGTTCACTTTGACCATGCGATATTTAAGAGCAAAAAAAAACTTAAAAAAATTATAAGCTTATGATATATGTATGTAATTAATATTATTGCGCTAAATACAAAGCGAACAAATCCAATTTCGAAACTAGATTTAATTTTAGCATATTCAATGAGCCACTTACCGGACTATAGAGGCCTTTCATTCGCTCTGGATCGGGCGTATGCTTTAGGCCGCCGACACAGCGTGGTCGACTGAGCGCAATTTGTTTGGCAACGGCACTGGCGCCACGGCCCAAGCGATGAGCGCGACTGCCGCGACCGCTACCTCGTCCAGAGCCACGTCCTCGACCACGTCCACCTCGACCGCGACCACTAACGGGTGTGGAAATTGAACTCGTATTAGAGTCTTCTAAAATACAAAAGGCGAAATGTCATAAGCACATATATTTCAAGAGACATTATAGGAAACTGTAGAATTAATGCTTACCTCCAGATATATCCGCACCGCTGCCGTACGTGCCGCCGCCTTGACTAGTAGAGTCATCGTCGCGTATATCGAATTTGGTGCCGTCCAGTGTTGTCTGCATACGCAACAGATCCGTTTCCAAGCTAGTGTTACACTGCGCTGCCCGCAGCTGTTGAGTTGCCATAAGCGAAGAGAAATCGTTTGGTCTGAAGACCACATCCGGCACGGGATCCGACGAGGAGAGTATGGTTGCAGGTGGCAGCATTGAACTGCTGCTTTGATTTTGTACTGCGACACTTATTGTTCCGCTGCTAGCGACAATGCTGCCGCCAGCTATTGTCATAGTGGCGGTTGTGCTGCCATTACTGGCTGACGACGAGGATGAACACATGGTCAAGTCAATTTGTGTCGCCAACGAAATGGAAGTAGGCACGCCGACGTTCACTGGGGCGCCAGCAGCTGTTGTCACAGTGGCAGAGCTCATAGAGCTGCTGGAGTAGGCAGAAGAGATGCTGGAATTAGAACCACCGTAGTGATTAAGGACGGACATAATGCTGTCAGACACTGAATTGGTGATTGTGGTGTTTGCTGGTAGTGTTGAACTAATAGCAGCGCTGCCGCCCATCAAGGCGTTCACCGAACGCTTACGACCCTTTATAGGTACCTCGCCATTGTTACCGTTTGACTTGATCTTCGATGCTGAGGTAATAGCGCCACCTGGTAAAATGGAACGCCGAGAAGTTCTTGCTCCTGTGCGCACTGCACGCTCTCGCTTCGACGTTTCAGTATCCATAGCACCATCTATGCTTTTTTGTTCCTCTGTTGGCTGCTCGGCGTCCACCATATCGATAGCGAGACGTTTGCGTAACAGTTCCACACGGCGAGACTTCGACACGCCATCGGTGGCCGGAGTATCGACAGCACCAATACTGGGTGTGTCATTTGACATGGCGGTAGCTACGGGTGTTGTCACAGTTGCAGCTGCCGTAGCATTATTGAAAGCATTCTTTTTTGGACGACCGCGTCTCTTGATGCCGGCAGGTGTGTTTGTCGTAGTCGATTGCTCTGTGGTTGCTACTCCCGCTTTCGACGACGCTAAATGTTCATTCGATGTGTAACAATTGGCGATTGTGTCGTTATTCAGGTTGTACTGCAACGAGTCCTCTTCGTCCAGCGGTATGGCCAATAGATGTTCATGTCGTTGTTTGCGCGGACGATGAATCGAAGTCTTCGGAGAGGAGAGATCCATTGTGATGGTGGAGTTCTCGGTTGGTGCCTCTTCGCTGATGTCCACAACATGATGATTGCCTCCGAAGATGGTGGGCGACGTAGTAATTAATTTCGTGTTAGATGACTCATCGTCCGTCAAAATTGTCAGTGTAGCCATGGTGTGTGATTCACTATCAATGCGACGAACTTTGTTTGGTGTGATCTATGGAAAGAAATAACATGGCATACGCCAGGTTATGATAAATGTGAAGATATGTATAACAAAAAAATCACAGAGCCCAATGATTGATAGTAAAAAATTAGGGCTTTGTCTAAACTCTAAACTTAGTCTATAATTAATCCACACACCAGCCTTCCCCGTTCTTCACCTTCCAAACACTCACCTCAATACAGTGCTCCTCTACGTTGTTTTCCATCATCAAAGTGGATATTGTGTTCGCATGTCTCTTCAAGCTGATATTATTCATTTCATTTGCTGAGGAGTCATTATCCAAGACATTGTTGTTGCGTCTCAATATATCTGAGCTGTTCTCCTCATAAGTTCCACTGACCGCGGCATTATTTATCAAACCATCCTCGTTGTTTATGTGAAGATTTTTGGGCAACGCAGCGGTATCGTCCAGCGTCAAACGCGGACTACCTTCAGGCGTGTCCAGTATCTCAATGGAATCTATTACCTTTTCCATTTGCGGTGCCAACTGATTTGTCAGCGCTGTGTTATTCATTGACGCCGCAGCACTGCCGACTGTGTGCATTATGTTTGAATTTTGGTGGACTCGTGCTCCATTAGCCATTAGCCGTTCTGTCAATTGTGGATATTTCATGCTATTGCTTATTTGTTGTGGCAGATGTGGTTGTTTTTGAACCTGTGACTGTTGCTGTTGCTGGTGGACGTGTTGTTGTGTTTGTGATGGTTTCGGCTGCAGAGGCGGTGGAGCACCGTATTTGCTAGCGTTAAGCGGCGAATTCAATTGATTAAGCAGAAGCCTGTTATCCAACGGCGGTGCCGTTTGTATAACGCTCATTTCACGTTGAAGACGCTCCATTAGTATGGTGGCTTGCGGCGGCTGCTGTGCATCGTTTACTTGCGGATCAGCGTCGGTGTAAGTGAAATGTGCAGGCGATGATCCCGGTGATGGCGAGGATGTCAAATCGACAGTGTCCACTACGTTGGATAGGTCGTCACCTGACATCGGAGGTTGCATTAGCTCCGTTTCTTCGGTATTATCCATGCGTAGCGAGTCACCATTGCTAACATGAAAAATATTATTGAATACCTGTGGGTCGTGGTTTTGCAAACCCTCATCGATGTCCATGTCGTCAGAGTTGCGTCGAGGCTCCTGTATATCCTCCTCCTCAGCAAACGCTGTGTTGTCGTTGTTGAAACCGCAGAACTCTTGACTGCTACTCGATTCGCAACCGTTAACTAACTGTTCATGAGCACTATTCTCCCTACTTGGTTGGGTATCCAGCGACCTTTGCGTCACGCCGCAACCGGCTGTGGCGTTTATGTCGGCGGCGGCGATGTTTTTTGGCTCGCTGGATTTTCCACACTTTTTTGACACATTACGTTGCGTTTTATCCTCCAGCACAGCTTTCATTCGCAAGGTTGGCGAAGAAAGATTCTTAATGGTTAGCTTGGGCACCACTTTGTTAGCGGCTGCGTCCTCTGCTGAGGACAATGGTGGTGAAGATTCGCCACTCATACATTCATCACTCTCCTCTGAGGATTGCTGCTCCATGTTGGGTATCGATTTGATGGTCAATTTGGGAATTTTCTCCTTACATTCGTTGCCGCCACCGTCCTGGCTATTGGTTTTAATGGTCAGCTTGGGCACGACTTTTTCTACAGATGCATCACAGTTGCTTCCTTTGGTATCCTGGCGAGATATCATTAGCTTTGGCAGCCTTTCCGGCGACTCTGGCTTGCGTGAGCTGCTCGACAACTGCCGTACAACAAGTGGCGACTGCTTAGGTGATTGGGGTGCTGATCCACCTTCCAAATTTGCCATAGATATGGTCAGCTTGGGAATGGAGTGTGTGTGTTCCGATTCCGTTTGCTGTTGCATGGTCTTTATGCAGAATTTGGGAGTCGTAGCCTCCGGTGCTGGTTCATGCGTCTTTATTGTGATCTTGGGTATCTTCTCTGGAGGCGGTGCCGGGTCCTCGCTTAGGTCGCTGAGCGACTCTTCCGCATCCAATGATTTAGTTTTGATCGTCAACTTTGGTATGACTTGCGCGTTGGAGGTGTCGTTGTGTTGCGTTATAATAACCGCGTGTTCCTGACCGGTTTTAATCGTTAGTTTGGGTATTTTACTGCTGCAACTGCCAGTTTCAATAACCTCAGTATTTGTATCTATAGGAGCGTTGGCCGCTGATGTGCTCACACAAGCGCCAGCTGCACTTGTTTTGATTGTCAACTTCGGCACCAGCTCCTCATGCTTGGGCGGCAATGCTTTTATGGTCAACTTAGGCACAGAACAGGCGGTAGCATTTGATACACTACACGAGGCGGTGCCAGAAGATAGTGACGGCAAACCGGTGGACGAGGATGTGCTCGACGAAGACGAAGATGAGGATGCCGGCGATATCGTCGACATTATTGACTCGCTCGTCCCGTCCAGCGATGTTTTTATGGTGAGCTTCGGTAGTGGCGGGGGTGAGTGGTCCGTCAGTGATTTTGCTGTAACGGCACTGTGCACACCCGAAGCGGCTGGTGACATTTGGCTGATGCTGCTATTGTTATGCAAATTACTTTGCGAATCGGACATCTTGATTGTCAACTTGGGCACTACTGAGCTGTCTGAGCTGTCATTGGCAGAACGTATTGTCAATTTGGGAACAATATGTGGTTCATCGCTACAGCCACCGACGACTGTTGACCCCTTTATGGTCAATTTGGGTATTTGTGCGCCGACCCGTGCGCTGCAGGTCTCAACCACCGCCTCATCTTCGGCCGAAGATGAACAATCCGAGGATGCGACATCGTTGTGCTTCTTCACGATCGGTTTGATTGTGATTTTGGGAACTATATTCGTACTGCTACTGCTGTTGTGCGCATGTAAATTGATTTTGAGTGGCTCCACTTTGCGTGTCGATTCAGCTCCACTGTAGCCGGCAATGCCGTCACAGCTACTCAACGTGTCGGTATTGCTATGAGATTCACTGGAGCGTGTATTAACGCTCGTAGCATTTGGTTTGGGTAATTTCAGTATGATCTTGTGTGTTTCGGTGTTGTGCTCGGTTTGCATTGTTTGACCTTGCCCACTGCCAGCCGCCACACTCGCTGCATGACCGACAGCTTTGGTGTCGCCGCTTGAGGCCACGGTGGTGGTTGACTGTTCGCGCGCAACCATGTTCGTATTGTCGCTGTCGCCGTTCGTATGCTCTAAACTACCGTTACTTATATTACTAATACTAATTTTGTTATTGTTGTTGCTGCTCGCAGAATATACTGCACGCATCAGTTCCGTATCCACACTTCGAGCGCCTGCTGAACGTGTCGCCGCTGCAGCAGAAGTTGTCGGCATCACCGAGTCCAACGCAGTGGGTATTGCGCGAACAAATGCGTGGACCGCACGTGCACCCGGTTTCACTAAAGTTCGGCCAATGAAAGAGGATTGCGTCGATTGATGTGGTGATAGGGATTCATCCTCGCTGGAGGCATCCGTTGTTATGTCGCCGCGATTATGCGTCGATTGTCGGCCACTGCCGCTACCACCACTGCTGCTACTGCTGCACGTCGTGGACAACACACGCTGCGGTGAGGAGCTGCAGTCATTCCCGGTGGAGCTGGTGATGCGCGCCGGCGATGTGATCAATGCCTCCAGACGCGGCAAATGACCGGTAGCGCTTATATGCGTCTCACACGAAGTCGAAGTGACAATTTGCTCCTGTTCTTCTTCAGCACTTTGGTTACTGGCCTGTACGTGAGCCAGAGCGGAGTTTTGGTTATGATTGATTCTTCTACTGGCGGCGTACAAATTGTTCTGTGGGTTCTGTGAATCTTCGGGCGCCTGGTTGTTTGTAACATTCATTGCTTAGCTGCCTCTTCCTTGCTTAAGTATTGGGATGGATGTCAAATCCAATCGGAGCCGCGCTTTGACGTCTGTTCGGATTAATTAGCGTAAGAAGAACGTCATATCTTCCTGCAAGAAACAAAACCAAAAGTATTTAAACTATTAGAAAAATATATTAATAAGGAACGTATAAGCGACATGAACAAGGAATCTATCTCAGATCGAACAAATTCAATACTAAAAATTCGACTAATAAAAGCGCTACAACTCGTTGTTGTCACCAAGAAATTCGTCCTATGTATAAAAAATACACAAAATATACATTGAGATCGCGTCGCGCGTCTGCTATTCAGCCGACAAACCATCTAGGCAGCGCGCATCATAGACGTATTTGTCATCAAGTCAGGGAATCCACACGTGTGCGATGCGTTTGCCGCTGCGAGCTCACACGATAGGCGGATAGTCGCGTTGACGGTCAAACGGACTGATAGGCAGACAGACGAGGTCCAGCCGGCGAATGGCGCGAGCAAAACAAAAAAAAAAAATAACAAAAGAGCACAGCGTTTTGGTTCTTAGTATGTTTCCGCAGCGGCTGTTTACCGTTGTTTCACCTCGTTGTAGCATTTGAAACAACGTAATCGCATCAGCTGTTCACTAAGCGCTCATAGCTGATGTTGTAGCTTTGTGCTGCTACTGCTGCTGCTCTTGATGGTTGGTTCGGTGCTCTATTCCTTGCCTTTGGATTCTTCACCTTATCAAATACACTCGCCGCCCCAGCCGATGCCGCGGCATCGGTGTGCTCTCAATGCATGCATACTTTGTACGCTCTCACTCACTCTCTGGCGCGCGCGTAACACAGCCAGTCTAGCGCGCAGTTCGTTTATATACTACAGCTAACAGCTACTAACTGCTGCTGTAACGATGACGCCACCACAGGCTGACTGGCTTCCCCTTCGCCTAGGCGCGCGCCGAAAGTTCGACAAATCGACGGAGAGCAGCCACAATATTCAAAAGTGAGGTGATTCTTTGATTTACCATGAATTAAAATATTCGTCGTGTCAACAGGCGCGCGATTGCCGCTACTGCTGGCCAGCCACGACACGACAGTCAACAGTCAACAGCCAACGAAAACACACAGCCAACCAGTCCGCCAAACCAATGGCAAAGCAGTCAAGCCGAGGCAAATGCTATCACATTTGCAAATGGAACTCCAAGCGAAACACAACTAGCCGAAGCAAAAACAGCACGTACGGGCATCAGTAAATGCGCGTAATTGAATAGAAGTACGTCGACTCGTGCTAGTGAAGACTTTCGTGCGGTATTTATTAAACTGAAGGAAAAATAGGGGAAGGATAAACTGTGGCGAGGCTCCAGAGGATATACAAACTATTTCCTACTTCAAAAATATATTCTATGAAAATATCACAAAAAATCCATAACTCGTGCTTTAAGATCATATTATCATATTCCAGGTGCTAGAAAATTTGCGACAATTGGACAAGATCAGCGAACTTTTCGGTGCAAAACTGGTCACAACTTTTGATCCGATTTCTCCAAGGATTTACGAGAAACTCGATTGAAGAATGAGGTTTAGAATAGAGAATATATTCAGGGTATAAATATTTGTAGGCGACGATGCCCAAACCACACTGTCCATTATTTTATTTGTACCTCAAAGGAATGAGCCCTTAACTGCACCTACTACCGAACATAACAACTCTTTAAGGAGAAATATTTAATGAAAACAAATTATTTCTTAAAAGAAACGCTAATTTGAAATACGAATAATGATTAAAAATTCTTCAATGACCTACCAGTCAAAGTCTTTTGAGCTGGAAGATATATGCTGTGTACTAGGGAACCCCAAAAAATGTCTATTGTTATTTTCGTGTGTTGGGAGTAAGCAAAGGTTGCTAACGTTCCGCCTTTACAGCACAACGAACGCTGCGAGCAAAACAATAAACTTGAATAAACAAGCGAGCACAACAAACATGAAACGCTGCAGGAAACGAAGAAGCCGCGAAAACGTTAAGACTATGATGGGTCGATACCCAGCTGCCAGCAGTGCAGCTAATCGAAGCAGTAATCGGTCGTGTGCCCTTATCGACCAAACGATATAACTTTCCGAGTGCTGCCGAACGTACAACTAACCGAGCAACACAAAATCCGAGCACTTACACTTGCACGACCCCAAAATTAGCAAGCGCCAGACATGACATACCGACCAACCTGTCGGCCGACCGCCAGACGGGCAGCCACTAAGGGAACAGTATAGTGACGAGAACAAAACGCTGCTAAGCGTCGCACATCCTCCACCACAGCCTCCTCTACCACAACCAACACCGTATTATCAAAACCAAATGTATGAATGGCTGGCGCGTGAGTGAGGGAATGTATGAATGAACGTGCGGAACTAGAAAATGAGCAAACAAACGCACAATTGTTGCATCTTCTCGCTGCGCGCAATGTTTTGGTTTCGGGTCATTCACCCGCACAACAAACAGTCAAGCTTAGAGTCATACTCACTAACCGCTGTACACTTTCACATTCGCAAGCACCTGCAATAACAAAAGCAAAGGCAACAGCTTCGGCAGATACGTTTTAATATGAAAGATTCCATTCAGTTTACCATAGTTAACCATAGCGAATGGTTTTTGGTTTTGTACGCAACGCGTTAGGTGGCTTGATAAGCCATACCGAAAGAATTCGGTACTAACGGTGACAACGAACAATGCCGACAACGTTTGCGGTGATGACGAAGATGATAACAGAAACCGCAGCCAGACAGCTGGGCAACTGAAACCCCATGCAAGGAACTTTACAAACGCAGTAAGCGTCATATGTACGGTGCTTTGTTGACCCAAGCGAAGAAGTGATAATGCAGTTTTTAAGCAGCGCTATTTTTCGCAGACCTGTTAAGCCAAGTCAAGCTTAATTTATTGTATAATGGTGGCAAATGCTTAGTTTTCTGTACGGAACTTGGGCAAACAGTGCTTACTATATCCCCCAGACAAGTTTGGGAGCATTTAAAAACAAACGTAAAATATTTGGTCAAAGGTCAAAGCGCAGCATTTATGTAGCAATAAATGTTGTGTTTAAGCAAAAAGTGTTTTCTTTTATCCAAGTTAAATACAAAAATGTGTCTCCATAAAATTATTACATACATACATATGTACATATATTATATACATATGTATGGATGTATATTCTGACAATTACCAAAAAATAAAAATAAAAAAGGGCATCTAAAATGATAAAAAATAGAAGCCGTTTAAAGTTACAGAAAAATATGTTCAACGTTTTCTCCCTCATATGAAAAAGTATCTGAGAAACAAATACTAGAACAATTTAACACTATTATTTATATTTACATATATTGATATATACACATATTTCTACATGTTTATAGAACTCATGTGGCCGGCGCAGCAACCACTTACCGCGCTAGACGTCATCAACATAAAAATTAATACATAATGATACGAAAATGTATATTGAAAATTGTAAAGTTGCAAGCAATTAAAAATAAGTAGACAAGTGGATATGTAAATTTATTAGTACATATAATATTAAAATGTAATATTTGATTGTTTAACATTTGTATTTATGTACATGTGTGTTTGCCGAAAGCAACAAATACCTTGCACAAGGTGGCATATATGATTATGGCTATTCAATCATTAGCCTAGCCGTCAGCGGCAAATTTATTATACGATATCAATATTATTTTGTATATTTTTTGTGTAATGTGTGCTTAGCAGCTTATGTACATATATGCTGACCTTGGTATGGCTTAATTGTTTTATATGTATGAAATTAATTTGATTATGGCTTATGAACAATCCGAGCTCACGAAAATACTTATTCAAACCAAAAGTATACGTACACATGCACTAGTTTAAAGTAGTAAACATGTAATTATAACATAATTTCCCTTGGAGCTCGAGAAGAAGAATTTGCCGAGATCAGCAATGATTTGTGGAATATTCTTAATATTCTTAAAACTTTTTCAAGGTTGCGAAGCAGTTTGGAGTGACGAATTTTTATTGACAACAATAAATTATTTGTGTAAGTAAACTGTTACACGAAAAGTTGGAATTTTACACACACATTTATTATGGACACAGAAGAGATGTATCGGTGACAGCATTGAAATTCAGTTACTGCACTTGTCGCGGCTGCACTTTGTTCATTACTTTTTATAACACTTTATATCCCATAATTCAAAACATTTTCTTTTAACATTCAGCACAAAAACTTATAATTTAAATACACAAAAACACATCAACTAAAATTTGTATATTATGCGGCTTGTTAGCAGTTTTACGTTTGAGCACAGACTTTCTATCCTCCCTAAGTTATGTTTTATTCTACTTGAGTGTATCAGCTCCCTCACCACCCTCTTTTTCGAACATACACTGTGCGTAAAGACAAATGTGCTCATGAGTATGTAAAGTTGTGTGAGCGAATGAATTTTTATGTATTCTCCATCACACCATTAACGTCTGCAAACAAAGTTGATTTCTAAGCAAAGCGATGACTACTATTTTGTCATAATTTTCACCTTCACTATATCTATATAGAAGCGAGGATGATAAGTCGAGACTTTTATCGAATTTTTCTAGCATTCGATTAACTGAAAACTGCATGAACTTCGCGTAAACGCAAACGTAACACACTGCACTACACGCGTTTCAAAACGTTGAACTTCGAAACCGAAAACGAGAACGAAAATGAGCTGCCTGCAGAGGAAAAATTGTGTTGTATCATTTTTTGTTAAATATACGCTGTGAAATTTTCAATGCTGTGCCAACGAACCAGTGCGCAACGTATGAACGAATCGTACGAACCAGTGTACGAAGCTGTATGAAGCAGAGCCAGCGATAAACACAGCGAAAGTATATGACAAGAAACGATGGCGAGGCGATAAAGCAACGAATGTCGTACGACGCCAGCTATAATCGACGTAGGCTACAACGAGCAGGCTGCGTGAGGGGTAGGTTTAAGCAGCAAAGTGCTAGTAAAGACGAGACACAGTGCGGGGCAACAGGGGCAGAATGGTTGGGCGACGACGAAAACCGAGCACGCAAAGACCTCACGATCGTAGCACGGGCAGTACGAAGCACGTGCACAGTGTGAATATGAATAAAACACGATGCATGGCATAAACAAGTAACATGTGGATAGACAAATATTCATACAAAATCTTTCGTATATAGGCATGTGTGCGTTCGTAATTTATGTGTGTGTATAGGGTGGATATAAGAGTGTAACAACAACAACGCAATCTGTTAAATGCCACCAAAATATGTTTAAACTTAAAAGCAACTGACGAAGCGGCGAGCAGCAGAGGTAACCGCTGCGACAAAGAAATCAAAAGATACTTGAGCGCCTGCAAGCACACACACATATATCAATGCTTATTTAATTACATATGTTCACTCCAAAAGGCATCGCAAAGATACAAATATAAATACATATGTTAGTAGACACGTGCGTATGTGCGCTTGTACGTAGAGAAACGTACAATAGTGAGATGTTAACGGCGCAGCAGAGATCAAATAAAAACATATGTACATATAATAAGTATTCGCAAATATAGACAAAAGACAACAGCTAACAAATCTCATTCGCTGCCTAATACTTCGTCTGGCGAATGCCAAGGCGTCGGTGTGGGTGCTTGAGCGTGTTATGGTAACAATTCAGAACAAATTTCGCGTTTTTCACCGTTAATAAACAAAACTTGACTTCGTTGACTGCAGTAGCGTATGCACCAGCAACTTGTGTTCAAGTATGACGAATTAGCCTCGTTGAACACTATTATTATACATTTTAAACAGATACAACAGAAACAATAATACACACAAATAAATACAAAAGTTATTGCAAATATGCACATCAAAATAATTTTTATTGCAAATAGATGTTTGCTCGAGCGTTCACTCGTTTCGGCAACCATATAACTTTAGATAGGTACATAACACATAACATGAGCGAACGTCCAGCCAGCCGACAGTCAAATTGACTATTGCAATTTCAACAGTATGAATGGAATATGTCGAGCTAATACAGAAATCGCGGCATCCAAAACGTAAAGACAGAAAACAAAGAGCCCACTCTGCAGTACCGACGTTTGAGAAGTAAAATGAACGATGTGTTTTACCAAGGTAGGGGTTCATAGTATCTAAAGTATAAGGCACTCCAGATGAGCAATTTGTCCTAATTGCTATCAACAAAAATGGGGAATACCACTCGAACTAGTAGTAATATTTTCAACCGATTGGGCACCCTTATGAAGGCATTTGCATTAAAACCTTCTGCATAAAACACATCCAACAAGCTTCTCAGCTGATGGGATAGTTATGTGGCAGAGTGGGTGTGTTGGTGTTGTTCGTAGGTACATATGTATGTATGTATGTACATATGTACATACAAATATTACAAAATAAAGATGGTTGAAATGCTGAGCGTAGCCAAGGAAAATGCAAAATTAATTCAACAACAATAAATAGACATGCAATATGACGAGTACTAATATTTGCAGTGCTTAAATAATTGGACAGGTCCAGCAGCAAATACAAATTTATTCATATAAATGCACCCTATCTATTTACTTATACCTTTTTCATTTTATTTTATAATACGTTTTGTTTATTTAAAATTTCATTATAAAGTTTCCAAAATATTGATATCTGAATAATTTTTCACACATAAAAATCTGTATATTATGTACATACATATGTATATTTTATCAACTCAATTTAATTAAATGTAAAAATTATCTTTCTGACAGAGAAAATACAAAGACTATAATAAGGCTAGTATGCGTGCCAATGGGCGTGGTTGATTGCAACTTCAAATTATTCTGTCAAGAATTGTTTTACTGTTGGTGCAACGGGATTTGAATGAAAACAAAACTATGCATCAAAAATGTTTCGTGACGGAAAATTAAAAAAATATACAATGTTTACAAGCAAACAGTGATATCAAATGCGAAAGCAAGAGATATAACGAAAACAAAAAGGGTGGAAAACTAAAAATAAAACACGAATGCAACATATGTATGTACATATAAACTCTTAAACATAAAAAATGGATACGCGAAAGAAGCGGGAGAATCGCAAATATGTTGAAACATTTAAGCCACACATATATCGGTATTCTGCTTGAGACGATTGTCTCATGTCTCTAATTGTCACAATCTTCATTTAGTGACTCTGTTAGTCAGGAGTCTCATTTTGGTATTCTGGCAGATACAGTATATTACTATACAGTATACTACTCTACTGTGTCTGCCAGAATACCAAAATGAGACTCCTGACTAACAGGGTCACTAAATTACTATTGTGACAATTAGAGACATGAGACAATCGTCTCACGCAGAATACCGATAATAAACAAAAAATACCAATGTATATACATATGTACGTAGGCAAATATTTATAATTAATTGTGATTTCACAAGATTTGCGAAGTAACTGCAAACAATTTAGTAACTCGCTAACACGTACAGTGAAATTCCTCATAACCGGACACGCACTGTCACAAGGTATTTGTCCGGATATAAGAGCTGGCCACATATAGGATAGTGGCAAAAAAAAATGTTTTCAAAAAGTATATTTAGTGTTAGAAGCTGCAACTCAGAACTATATTTCTACTGAACTACTTATGAACGAGCCATGTCAGCTGGGATTGAATGAATGATAATTATATTATTATTAGCCACAGAACCATACGATACTAGCACAAGTCAATTTGTTTGTTGAAATCATTTGGCGTATTCTTCTTAAAATAAAAACTGTCTAAAAACTCCACAAATTTATAAGAATTAAAAAATATATACTACAACTACAAATTGTGCACAATTTGCTTGAAACATTTTATGAAATATTGTCCGCTTTACATAGATGTTTTGAACGAAATAAATATGCACATATTACGAAAACTCATGCCTGGTTATAGTAATTCTTTTTGAATAAAAATATTAATGAAATTATTGTTGTCATGAAATTTGTCCAGTTATGGGAGCTGTCCGTATTGTGGAATTTCACTTCACCCTTAAAAATATATGAAAACTTGAAATTACTATGCTTGTATACAATACAATAAAAAATAAACATTTTGGGTATTTCTTAGATTATTCGTGAATCATAAAGTTGAGTTTCATTTGCACAAATGCCAATGCACTTTTCACCTCAAAATCAATAAAGTATCTATGGGCCTCAGCCGGGCATTGCAATTCAATGCATTTTACGCACTCTAGGGCAGCTGGATTTAAGACTACCTCGCTCTCCCCGATTATTGTCGATTTTTACTTGGTGTTGATAAATGGAGAATGTTTCCAATGAATAACAACCTTCCACCCAACGTACCATGTTTCTTTAATGCCTTCCAGCACATCTGCATTTAAAAGAATACATCAAAAATGTATCTTTTAACTTCTATACATACAAACACATTATATTTATACTTGTACATGGGCATATACATACATATGTAGTATATTAAAGTATCGAATTGTCAATCGGTTTTGTATTCTGCAGCAAATGTTAGCGCCATTGACTTGTGTGCTCTTGATTGTAGCAGGGTCGACGTAACTTTACAAAACGCGCGCGCGTCCGTTAAGTAACTCTATGTAGGGGAAGCACACACAGATAGCATACAGTGCGAAGCGAAAGAAAAAATAACAAACGAGGGAATGCAGTGTGGAGAAATTTGTGAAAGTGAAGAAATGTTGTGATTGTTTGGAGAAAATACTGACAAGCGGGGAATTTTAGTGCATTACAACTCACGTGTGGTGAATTTACTGAAATTAAGGGGATGCTAGCTTGAATATTCACCCCTTTACAAGTGACCAAACAAAAAGCTTTTCTTTAAATAATAAAATTCGAATTCGAAGACGAAGACGAAGACGAGACAAATCATTCAAAACAGGCTAGAAGAGAATACTGTGTTATAAATCATCATATTTCTACAAGTAATTTTTTCCGCCATTGACGTTATTTTTTTAAGGTGATATTATCCGATAACGGTACATGTCAATATGCACACAATTGAAACATAATTAATTAAATAGTTACTGTAAATTCTGCACAACGCCGTCCATACTGCCAGGACTTATTTGTAAAACAAATTGTTATTAATCACCTGAGAACGCGAATACGAATTTCGAATCGGCAAAAAGTAGCTAACATTTATATTTTATTGAATACTGTTATTCAAGCATACACTATGTAAAACCGCTTATGTTCCAAAATGATTATATTTCATATTAAAACAAATATATTTTTCTTTATCTACATATTATTGTTTAACTATGTGTGATCATGTAACACATTTTTTTATTTTTATTATAATACAGATCAATAGCAATTACAATGTTTTTCCCCTTCTTATCACGCACTTCTCCCCACCGGTTCGTTAAAAACCCACCATACCATAATCAAATAACGCGTCTCCTCGCGCGCAACGAACGAGCATGGTGCCCACAAAAAATACAAAACAACAAAAATAATAGCAAGGAAATACTCACCATTTTAGCTTCGCACATTGAAGAATACAGTATTAACATATGAAATGGCGAGAGTTGTGTTTGTGTATGTTCGTTGTGTTGTATTTAGTGGTATTAATTCACTTAAACTTATTAATATACTAATCTCTTCACTTTTCTTTCAATAACAACTTTTAGCACTTGTAATATTTTCCTTATAGAGTATTTGTTTTACATAAATCATAAATTTTAGCTATCAACCGACATTTGAAAGCGAACAACGAACGTGCATGTAATTCAACGAATACCTCCGACAATTTGTATGAAAACAGTGCGTGGCGCACGAGACGAGAACCCACTGCGAGTGTGGGTTTGTTTGTGTGTTACACTCGGTGTTTGTATTGGTTGGCTGCAAGTCTGGCACAATTTTTCTACACAGCGAAGCAATTTTTACACAACTTTTTTGTCAAATTATCTTTCAATTTAGTATCTGCAAAGAATATGTAATGCCTTTCCTTATTTACGTCTTTAAATCACAATAATAACTCCTCAACTCGCGCGTAACAAAACGCACACAATCAATTTAAAATATCCCGCAATGAATTTTTCATCTTCACTGTTTATGCTTCTCACTTTTTTAGCAGCTACTATGTTTTAGCACGAATTTGCTGGCACTGGTACTTATTCGCCGCGCTGCTGTTCTACGGTCGCCTTTTCAGTATTTGACGACTACACCGCTCTCGTCACTCACTATTGGCCCACTTTCATTTCATTTAGCTTTTACTACTTTTATATTTTATATCACCACCTTCGAAATTATAACAAAGGTTGTTACGCCTTTTTGTGTCACTTTTCAACTTAATATTAGTTTATAAATCTTTTTTTTGTACCAAATATCTCTGATCTGAATTAACACTATAAATGCGACACGATGCGTTTCGCTGCGAATAAATTGTCAGACCAAAAATTGAACAACGAATGAACGATGACGAACAGCATTGCCAGGCATGTTAATGTAACATAATTCCGACAGTCTGCTTACTATATAATATAATAAAGGGAAAGTGAAAACAAGTTTACAGATATGTCTAAATTTTCAATACGTTTTAAGTATTTTTTCTAGAATGAAAATTAAAACAATTTAATAAAAAAGGCGAATTACTATATTCTTTTGTAAATGTGTAGAGGGGGAAACTGCAACACTGTTCTCAGAGCTCTCTGTCACTTTAAACAACTGATTTTCAGCGCTCTCTCTAGTTTCAACTATAATACTTCAACTTCGCTTCAGCGAACAGCTGTTTTTGTGTTGAACGTGCAAATTTACCTTTGCACAAAAACTTAAATTACGATTAGTTTTCAATATAAATATTTACAGTTTTTATTTGAAAAATGACTACATTACGCCCATTCACCTGCGATGACCTCTTCAAATTCAATAATGTGTAAGTAGTAAACGTTGTTTGCTTTTCATCGTAACCGTTTGTGATTCAGTCCGGCTTATTTTAACAAACGAAATTATGTTGTTCAATAAATGTGATTTTTGATCCTTCGCAGTAACTTCGACCCACTAACCGAAACTTACGGACTTTCGTTTTATACACAATACTTGGCTAGATGGCCTGAATACTTCCAGTTAGCTGAATCCCCTAGTGGCCAAATTATGGGTTACAGTAAGTACAATGCTTTGAAACGAGTGATATCGTCGATACACATATATTTTGTTTGTAACTACAGTTATGGGCAAGGTTGAAGGTCATATGGAAAATTGGCACGGTCATGTAACTGCTTTGACCGTTTCACCGGACTACAGACGTTTAGGCTTAGCTGCTTTACTTATGAATTTCCTGGAAGATGTCTCCGAAAAGTATGCATATTTCTGTACCACTTATATGTATTTACTCTACAAACTTTTACATTTTTTAGAAAACGTGCTTATTTCGTTGATCTTTTTGTGCGCAAGAGTAATCAAGTAGCAATCAACATGTACCAAAATTTGGGATATATAATTTATCGTACTATACTTGATTACTACGCTGGCGATCACGACGAAGATGCTTATGGTAGGTTTAAACGTGTTTATAAAGCTTCATATATATGTAGATATTTAAATAATTTTTTAATCTATGAATTTTTAAATTAGATATGAGAAAGGCACTCTCGCGAGATGTAGAAAAGAAATCTATTATACCATATACCCACCCGGTACGACTGGAAGATTTAGATACCAATTGAGTTTAAATGTGCATTTTTGCTGCTTGCGGTCATCATAAACCACACGAGCATCCTTAAACAAAATAATTCATACAAAACATTACCAACAAAAGTCAAAACAAACCTATATACTACATACATGCAATAAATAAATTGTAAATCAAAACTACTCCTTCTCAAATGTGGCTAATTCGTTGGCGTCAATTGCTTTCGCATTTCTATAAAAGCTGTTAACGCGCCTACTGTTTTGTATTTTTGTAATAGACATGTTTATGTAACCATTTGTTTAAAACCATTAATTCTGCTCGTAGGGCTGTAACTAATTATTTGCAATCTACTACATATATCTACTAGTAAACAGTTAAAATCAAAGGCATGAGCTATGAAATGCTCTTCAAGAGTAAATAATGCACCACAACATAACACATTCTAACCATAACAAGGTAAATTCATTATTCATAAATGTATATGCGAGTGTTTAATAAAGCATTAAATTTACTTAAAGTTAAAATTTTTATTAAGAATTTAATTTTTTGCAGATAACAACACATCAACTACACCAAGCAAACCAAATGCACATTTCTTCGAATTAAAGTCGATGTTAAAATGGTTTCAAAAATTGCAAGTCCATGGTATCACAACTGATATAAATGCTATTTATTGCCTATATTTATTTTATATGTCAATCATATCAGTTCTTGGTTTTATAAATATACTTCAGAAGATTTTATTAAAATTATTCCATATGTACATATTCGAACACTTGTCTTGTATTTTAGAAGTATTATCAAACATCCATAAGACAAATTATGTGTTGCAACGAAAATTTTAATTAAAAAAACAGAAAAAAATGTTGGAGGAAAAATTAATTAGAGAAATTCAGCAAAACGAATGTCTTTGGAATAAATACAATCCGGACTATAAAAATAAGCGAAAGAAGGATATCTGCTGGAGCTGTGTATCAAATAATGTCGGCGAATCTGGTGCAAATTTCATTCATTAACATCCGCTCCTACCAATATTTATTAGTTTTTCTTCTTCTCAATCAGTGGAGGCCTGTCGCAAGCGCTGGAAGTCTTTAAGAGATCGTTTTGTAATTGAATTGAGCGCAAGAAGTAAAACGGGCGGTAATGTGCATACAAAGAAGGAATGGCTATTTTTTGAACAACTATTTTTTCTCACGGCCGGCATGACACCAAAAGGGTGAAATAGTTTGTTTTATTATTTTGAGTTTCTTTTCGTTTGTGTGTTCACAACCAAGTTAAACTTTTAGTTCTCAATCCGCACCATTGCTCAACACGCAACTGACACATCAGCCGAAATTGAAGAACCCCAGCGACAAAAGGGAAAAACAGCTTGAAACTCCCAGATCCACCGCCTTAAAGGATGCCAGTGTTGCTTTGGGCGCTGATGCACAGCGATATGCTAACTTGGATGAAACTTTTCGCACACTCGTGGAGAATTATTTGAATTTTGTAAACACCTACAAACAGTCCGCCGATCCGTTTCTGGCTGTTATACAAGAATTTTTCGACAAAGTGCCACAGCACCGACGAACAGCATTCAAAATGGAAATACTCAACTACACCTACAAAATGTACATGGAAATGAAGGACTGAGCAATAAAAATAAGCACGACTTTTTAAACGTGGCTTTCAACACATCTTTTCGAACTTTATACCCTTTTTTCCTATATACATACAAATGTATGTACATATATTCGACTTTTGCAGTATGTGTCCGGAAGTAAATTCACTGTGTTGAGTTAACTTGTTGACAACGTGAAGGTTAAGTTCCCCAGAATAAAGTCGATTTGAACATTTTTGAATTAGCAATTCAAAGTCACCAATTTGTTATAAAATATGGAATAACTAACAGTTTGCTTTCTGGTGGGCCTTTTGGACTCACGTAAAAATTCCTATATACAGCACAAAACCACAATACACATATACTATCTACCGGAAGTACGCCATGTGCGCTAAAGAGAGAGCAGCTATCATTACCGCTACAATTTGCACAGCTAACAATAAATAAGCAAAATGTCATATGCTTGAGTACTTTCGGAAATAATTCGTTTTAGTTACTTCAAAAATCAGCAAACCTATTTGATTGCTTTAAAACAACTATGTTTATATGTATGTATGTATATTCTTACATAAATATGTATGTACATTTACGTACTTATATTCATAAGTGATAAGACAAGATATTTGCTGTTTTACGGTTTCTTGGGAAATATAGTATAGTATTTGTGTTTATCCTTTCTCTCAATTTCCTTAGAAAAAAATATATTTTTCTATGGCCTTAGTATCTGTTATACATATATCTCCCAAATTCATATTTAAGTGTATGTGTGCTCATATTCCTTTTTACACTACCTCGTTCATTTTCGCGTTATTTCATTCCGTATCCGCAATCGTCCATTATTTATCACCTTTTCCTTTTGTTGTCCCTTCGTCATTTATCTTCGTTTACAATGCGTTTCTTATTTTACTGCCTTTTTGCTTGCCTTTCATTGCTTGTTCCAAAGTAAAAGGCAAAAAATAACTTATGACTGCTCACATACATACACACCTTCCACTTCACAAACACACACAACCTACAATGTGCAACAAAACAACAACAACAGCGTCAGCGATGTGAAATTCAAAAATGAGAAAGGCAGAGCAACGATTATTCAAAGGAAATTCGAAACAAGCGACAATTTACAACATCGCTTTTGTGCATTCAACAACGTAGCAACAATACACAATGCTTGCATCGGCATAGGCGGTCGCAGCAGAAACGGCAATGTAACCAGAACCAGCGATGAGTCGGCAACCAGCTTAGCAAGCATTCATTAACGAACGTTGTCGCCTATTCATCGCTCCCTGTCATTGCGCCTGTGTGTATGTAGTTGTTTTGTTGGCCATTAATGCCGCACACAGTCGTCGCTTATCGACATACATCGAGTTTTTCAACCGAAGCGCAAAGTCGCCGCAAAGCAACAACACTAGGCGAGTGTGTGTGAATGAGCTGAGAAAACGCACAGCTGCTGACAAAAGGCAAGCGCATATGGTGTCGTTGTAGTTGTCGCTGCCACTCTACAGTCTTCCATTTTCGCACACACTGTGTGTTGTTGTTTTTGTAACAACACACGGTTGTATTATGGCCTGTCGCACGAACACAGCCAACCACTTCGGTCTCACTGAGGGTCGTGCGGGTTTTTTCCATGCGCTGTTTCGATTTTCGCTGTCGCTGGCAATACCCGATTAAAATTATTGCATTTTCTTGCCGTTTGTGTATGCGCATATGAGTGAATACCTACAAAGTTACATGTAAAGTTTAGCAATTATACACACTGTTCTGTTATATATACTTTAATGAAAATGTATATTTGTGAACAGTTTAACAATTTTGCCTTAATTGGGCTCAAATCTAGGAAATTTTCATTTCGAAATTGTTAAAAAAAAATTGAGCAAGAAAAAGGTCGAAACGGTCACTGTGCGGAGCACAGTTCACTAGCCGTTCCCATTTGTTTGTGGAATGTTTGAACGTCGCCTTGCAACCCTGAATCAAGATAGCTGCGAATTTTGTGCGGCGAACGGTCGGCGTGTGAAGCCGATTTCTGCAGTGCAAGCGATTACCGACGAATTTGGTACAAATGGACGCGCTACCAAGCGTCGTATAATGAAATAAGTAAAGCGAAAACCTGGTGAATGCAACAACAAACACATTGGTGTAGTTGCCATGTGACTCCAAACATAATACCCATAATGTGGTTCGAATATTTCCAATACACAACTGACAAGTAATTTTTGAAAAAACTTTTGCGTTCAAAAGCAGTCCACAGTATAATTTTCTGAAATAGCTTTGCGAAAGGAGGTCAAATATTTTTAGGATCACATTCCTGTCAACATGCTTAGTAACATAAGAGATCGGGCAAGAAGTACCCACCTCCAAAGATAGTTTGGAATGGGAACTGAAAAGGCAATTGGGGACGTTAGATCCCAGGCTTCGAATGCTCAGGGCGGCCAAGTTACAACTTTTTTCTTCTTCTGCAACCCTGTATACAGCATATATTAATTATTCTATAATATGGCGGAGGATTCACACATGTGCGCAACTTTTTGGAGGGTCATAGTTATCGTCGAGGTGGCATGATCATTCATAGCAGAAGGCAAACAAGCAGGCAAGTGAACGCAAACTGAAAAATCATCGGTCAGGCAGCAACGTTTTCGACGGCGACTAGTTAGGTAAACCTCAAATCGCATTCGCACAGCAACGGCAACGACTACCCGAGTACGGCAAGCAGCACACAGGCGCACATACCCCAGAGTGAACAGTGTGAAGGCGCTGTTGTCGCTGAAATAAAAGCAAAGCGAAGCACAACGAAACGAAGTGAACCACAAAAAGGAAATGACGATAAAACGAGAGAAAGAATTCTGTCGATTTTTATTCGTCGCTCGCGTAGACTGCGAAACTTGAAAGTGAATTGAAAATAATTTTTACTGTCAGTGGCGTAAAGGAGGTGATTTCGAAGATAAAGTATAGTTTTTCAGGCGCAAAGGAGTCACTATTGACGTATTTTGAATTGAGGTGAGTGCAGAATTGTATTTAAGAAAGTAGCTGTGTAATTTTAAAGTAAACTAATAGTTGTGATTTAGTGTGAAGAAAGTATTAAAAATTTGTTCCGCGCATTGTTTCTTAAAAGTAAAAATGATTTTGTAATATTGTGGCCAGGACAAGATTTTTCAGCAAATAAAATCCATGGTACAAAACAAAGCAGTGAAAAGATTCGCTTATAAATACAAAAGGAAAATAAATGTGAGAGTTACTAAAAAACTATAAATTAAACGATTTACAAACGTTTGTACTCAATTATCGCAATAAAATGTGCAAGTTGATTAATTTAGGATTGGTCAGTGCCTATTCAATTGTATAAAATAACGAACATACGTTTTATCTTCCACACAGCCATTACGACTCATCCACCACCACCACAAATACCATTGTCATTATCATCACTACCACAGTTGCGAGTGGTACAAACACTAGCAACAAGCAACCACCAGTGCAACCACTGTTTCGCTAACCAGCATTGCCATCGATCGATCCATCTGCCAGCAACAGAAATAGCAACGGCCACATATATTTATCAGAGAGTATATTTAAAGTTGTCAGCGTGATCGTCATCATAAACACAGCTGTCCTCAATATGACAAGCAACAAGGACACTGCGTCGTTCTTCGAGAACGGGACAACGCATCAATTCGAATACTGTTTTAAACTTTATCCACAAGTGCTGAAACTAAAGGCAGAGAAACGCTGCAAAAAGCCTCAAGAACTTATTCGTTTGGATGAATGGTATCAAAATGAATTGCCAAAGTTAATAAAAGCACGAGGGAAGGATGCGCATATGGTCTATGATGAATTGGTACAGACCATGAAATGGAAACAGTCTCGTGGTAAATTTTATCCACAACTTTCGTACCTGGTCAAGGTAAACACACCTCGTGCTGTTATGCAGGAGACAAAGAAAGCTTTCCGAAAACTGCCTAATTTAGAACAGGCCATAACGGCGCTATCAAATCTTAAAGGTGTCGGCACGACTATGGCTTCCGCGCTGTTGGCGGCTGCTGCTCCCGATTCAGCTCCATTTATGGCAGACGAGTGCCTAATGGCCATTCCAGGTTGGTAATAATGCTATACTCGTTATATATGTACACGTATGTAGGTATGTGATATAATTAAGGCCAAGAAAATATTTACTCAATCATTTGCTTATTAACGTAAAAAGCATTCATTATTTTATAATCATTTTATTCGAACTGCAGAAATCGAGGGTATCGATTATACCACCAAGGAGTACCTCAACTTTGTGCAACACATCCAGACTACTGTTGCACGCTTAAATACAGAGGCTGGCGGAGAAACACCACATTGGTCTCCCCATCGTGTGGAATTGGCACTCTGGGCACATTATGTAGCCAATGACTTGAGTCCGGAACTTTTGGATGAAATGCCAGGACCAGGAGCTGGCGTAGGTGCAAATACCAATGGTAGCACAGTTAAGACAGCAGCACAGACAGATAAAGTGCTTGTAGGAGAGGATACCAATGATGGAGATGAGGAGAGTTTAGGTGCAGGTGTGTATAAAAATCCGGTTTTCTATTTTTCTCCAAATGTATTGATTTAATATGTTATTTTAGCTGACAATGAACACGTTAATCCAGCACCGATTGCGACAGTGCCGACTGCCCTGCAGGATGGCGACTCAAACTTTGTTTCGAACGACTCCACCTCACAAGAACCCATCATTGATGAGAATACAACTCAGACCACAGCAACAACCTCAACCGACGACGGCGAAGTGGGCACACCGCTCGCATCCGATTCAGAGAGCAACTTGGAGGCACCCGAAAAGGCTAAACTTAAACTTAATAATAGCAACAGTAGCATAAATGCGAATACAAATAGTAATAGCGATGTTGTAGGCATTGCACATGTTGTCGGTGACAACAGCAACAACTGCAGGCAGAAAGCTGTTATCGATGCGTTAGTTGGTAATAGCAATGGTAATGGTAACGGTACTTTAGTGTCTTTGGGAGCAGCCGGTAGTGATGGGGAGAATAGCAGTTGCCTACGGTCAACAGGCAACGAAGAGGCAAGCGAGGACGATGTCGATGCTGAGGACGACAGCAGCAACAGCAACAGCCGCCACATCGAACAGAGCCACAAATCGATAACTCCGCTATTTGGTGGCAATTTGAACGATTCAACAAATTACACAAACGCCAACGCCAGCGATTCTAACAACGATTCCACGCTTAGCAGCGCTGCCGGTGTCGTATCGCAAAAGCGTGCACTGCAATGTGAAGGCGCAAGCGATGTTGACGGTGTTTTTACAGCGGATGAAGCCAACAGTCAATCAGAACCGAAAAAGATAAGAAGTGATTAGGTAGAAGACGCAGAGCAAAGTTTGAGAACGGGCTAGAGGGATAAAGCGGTTTAATTAGGGCATAATTAAAAATATAGTATATAAGGAGCGAACGCGCTGGCTTGTGAGCAGGTGAAAAGACACATACCTAACAATAATAACACTACAACGTGCCGCTATTTAGAAATATGGGCGAAACAGCGCGTGCAGCAATGCAGGATCACATTAATTCTATAATTTTAAGTAAAATTTTTACGGTTAACATCTTAATAACACACACTGAAGTGTAAGCTAGAAATAGGCGAGCGAAAAAAGCAAAAGAAATGCGTTTATCAAGCGTTTAAATATGCCAAAAAATATTTGACATAAAAATCGTTATTGACGCCTGCAGGCCGAATTAACGAAAACTCGACTTGCAGTTATCACAGAAGAAATGCTATTATGCAGCAACAACAAATGCCTTGAAACTATACAGCGCCCAGAGTTAACTTGCACTCGCTAGCATGCTTTCCGTTTCGAGCAGCTGTAAAATTTGCATTTCATTGCCGTTTTTAATTTACCCTTCATACACAAGTAATTTTATTTTTATTTTTTATTAACAGCTATTTATCAATAAATAAGAAAAGCTTCAAAATTAACACTTTGTTGAAAGCAAAAAAAAAAAAAATTACTTTAGTTTAATAATATTTTTTACATAGTTTATCATTAAAGCGTATTTATTTCTGCATTTTTACCACAAAAGAGAACACTTCAAAACAATACTTTAATTAAAGAATTAGCAAAAAACATTACGTACATGTTTATTAGTTTACGCTAAATGTAAAAAAATATGCAAATGTGTACGTGCATATACATATTTACTAAAAGAATACTGATATAATGAAAGTTGGGAGGAAATGTGAGTAAATGCAAAAGTGTAACAATACAATTATTGAGATAAAGCATTGCAAAAGCATAACACGAAATTATAATTATTAAAATAATAAAAATACAGTAAGTAATGCAAGTTATTTTTAATTAATTAGTAACGTAATCTATACTACATACTTTAAAGCAAAATTACAATACAACACACCAAACCACTCACATACATACATAAATACATGCAAACAAATATACATTCTACCAACAAATTCAAGCACACACCTGCAAAAAAATTTACTACATAATAAACAGTGATAAAAACAACATGAATTGGTTCTATTTTCCACATCGATTTTTTTTAAGTTAGGCGGGTAAATATATTTGATTAAAAGTTTTTCAAATTTATTTAAACTTCGGCAAGCGCTAAAAAGATTCAGCTCAATATTTTCAGTTGGATCTAAAAGGCGCATATACATATGTATACATAAGTATGTATGTATGTACATGTATAACAAACATTTCTATCGCCAACATTCTTTTCTATTTAAGCAAATGAAAGAATATTAAAAAAATAATAGACAAATACGCAAAGTGATCAACAAATTCCACTACTACCTTAAATAGAAAGCAAAATATAAAATACAAATCGAAAATTTTTACAATAGCGCATTTACAACTTATAGAGAGCAAGCAAAAACCATATACAAGAAATCGGTAAATAATTTTAGGTACACATAATGACATTTAGTTGTAATATAAATAAGAAACATTTATAAACAAAATATAGAGGAAAAGAAAAAAATGAGATATTCAAGCATAAAATAAATTGAAAAGCATAAATATACTTAGGTAATAACAATTTTGTAGTAAAAAAATCAAAGCGCAGCATAAATATTGTAGTATTATACAATAAAACCTGGCTTCTATTTAACAATATAAGTTGGGAATATACCTTGAAAAGGAAAGTGTAACACTCCAGCCGCAGACGAGCGGATTTTGGTGCACGGTGTTGAGGAGGCGTGCACAGAAAAATAATGTAATTGCAAAGAAATAGCGACAACAACGGTATATAAAGAAAAAAAAAAAATGATTATAAAAAGTAATATTAACAAGTAATAAACACACATTTAAAATAAAGGTATTAGTTTTCATTTTTAAGACGGATATGGGAACTCGCTTGAATGTATGTATGTGTAACAGGTCGCTGGGCCAAATTGGCAAGACTAGACTTCTGCCGGTGGGTAATGGCAATATATTTGACTATTTCACATTAATATTTGCTAAGCGTTAAATACCACTTGTGATGTGCCTATATAATCTAGATTCTGGTAATTACACAGTCCATAAGCCGACTTACGCAGCTAGCCAAAGGAGCATGTTTTTATATGTTTAAGAAGCTCTTGAGATCAGAAATATAATTGTTGGATTTCCAAAGCTGCAACTGATTGTCAAATAATAGAATCTTAAGGTTTTTAGTTGAAAAAAAGCTAGATAGTCATAAAATATTACTTAATTTAGCATTTAACTTACTTGCTTAAATGCATACATTTGTACATACATACATATATGAAACGTATTGCTTACATCAAAATGGCGCAACCAGTTTCCATTACAATTTGGTAATGTATTCTATTTAAATATGAATTTTAAATAATACCCAGCTGCTTTTGTTAATTTTGTAAAAATCCTAAGCTTTTGTGATCACTCGCTGTTCTAACTGCTCGTTGTATTAATTTTGTCAAAAATACACGCATACATACATGGATATGTAAAATAAGTCACCTAGCGTGGTTGTGAATTTAACGCTTTTTGAGCAGCAATGCATTAGCGAACTTCCGCTAAAGCACAGTGTGTCGAAAGTTCATAAATCCAGCCAAATAAAAATGAGCTCAAATATCTCATACATACATATAAAAAATGTACACATGCGTAAGCATTCATTTGAAAATCTATACATGCATATTGAACAGTGTAACCACTTTCAAAATGGCCAAACACGACACTCGTCGGCTTATGACCGATGCAAGCAAATAAAATCTAAACAAACACAAGCGAACGTGTTTACATGCGTGTGTGTATGTGCCGTGAAGCCGGCAAAAGGCCACCACCAACAGGGCAGCTGCACCGCTGCTTGATGTTCTCTGGATGAACGAAACAAAAGCCATTGGTGGCAGGTAGCAAGCAGCAGCATTGTTGTTGCCATACAGCAATCCATCCGCTTTTCTACGCTTGTCGCTCGCACGTATCCGGCAACGCTGCACTTTGTTGTTGTTTACATTTTGCTTTTGTGCCCCTTCGGCATTAAATACATGAATATTATGTACACAAATGGATGGAATAACAATGCAAAGGGAGAACGCAGATGTATGGCAGAGATGAGGATAATGCGAAATAGCAATAAATTTAGATGTGAACGATTAAACGAAAATAACAATGTATACCGGATAAGGTAGAATGGCAGACGGCAAAAACTAAACAACCCCCGGCATTTGCGATTTATTTTGTTTTTGTTGTTATCGCATGCGGAAACAGGCACAATGTGTGATTTGAAAAATGCGCTACTGTAAACTGGTGCGTGTATCTGCTTCTACAGATATAGGCCCAAATGTATGTATGCAAATGTATGTTCATACAATCTAAATTTCTAATGAGTGACCCTGTTTGCTGGCGGAACGTGCTGGAAGCGACGGCTCTGTAAGCAGCGCTAAAATACCGGAACGAAACCGCAATACATACGCTCATGTACATGTGTTATGTGTATGTAAATGGTATAAAATGTAATGCCAATTCGCAGATGTTCAATATCTAGGTACATATATCCGGTCTTAGCAAGCGGACCGCATCCACAATGACCGTGTTCAAAAGTACTATAAGAACGACAGGTGCGTTAAGCAAATAGTTGCAAATTGTTGCAACTGTTATATTTAACTAAAGATCATAAGGAAAATATTGTTGGCAAGTCGGTCCAAAGGTTTATGGTTGTACGCATGTGTGACCGCATTGGAACTAGCCAACTAGGAAGCGGGAAAGTTATGAAGTAGTTGTTGAACCTCTTCAAGGGTTCTAATCTTTCTGGGTGTTGATTAGAGTATAACCCGACATTTCACCAGATACATACATTTGTACGCTCAAAGATATTGACTGGTATCTACTACTTCCCGTCAATTACGGTAACGCAAAACCGTCTATTGTGGGAATGGAGTGGCTCGAGCTGCTTTTCGAATCTAGAGTGCCCCTTGTGAAACTGCCACCCGGATGCTGTATCAGGTTAGACTCCTCTTTATCCAGAATAGACCACGACATACTACATACATATGAATAAGTCCCGCATTCAATGAGTCTCCGCGTGACTCTAACCACCTCTGTGCCTTCTTGATAGCCTTGATAGCATTCATAAGAAATATGTTCATATTTGTTGAAATAGTTGTCGGTAAATCCAAATCTCATCAGTTTTCTTCAAAAGCAACTGGTCACCTCACGAAATACCCAAAAAATCTCCAACAAAGCGGCAGTTTTTCGGAAATTTGTTGGCGCTGCCGCTTGGTAACTCTTCGATTGAGTGAAATCGTGTTAGTAAAGGCAAATGTCGCTCGTCCAGTCACTAAATGCATGCTATTGCGGCGAGTAACCATTCAGTGAATAAAGCGGGTCGCTCAAGTGAGAATGTGTCTTCAATGAGTGCGCAACTCGTCTGCCGTAGAGGGAATATTTATTGACTTCTGCTATTAAAATTTGTTGCTGCAGCAAAGTTTTTACACTAGAACCATTCAAATAAGCAATACGCAAATTAAACTGGAAATCAATGTAAGCAACTCGCTTCAAAAGCAAATCGCGCATGGTGTTAATTACATTGAATCAGTGCTAAAGAATAGAATAGCTAAAATTTAACACATTGAAATTGGAAAATATTTTGTGTGAGCGTTTGGTAGTTGTAAAAAAATCGAATGCGAGAGAAAATCGAAACTTTGCTTTGCTTTTCATTGGTGATTTGTGAAAAGAAATTTACTTTGCGTTACGGCCTGCGCTGCGCCCCCACTTCTACATCAGCGCTCACCTCCTGTAGCGTTTTGCGGGCGTCGCACATCCAACCGTACGAGCGCTTCACAAAGCTAGCACATCTGCTCACCTTCCACCAGCGGCTGTCAAGAAGCGCCCACAACAACAAATAATAAATAAAAGGCATTCGGCGCTTACAACAGAGCGCTGCTGTCTGCGCTCACTCGCGCTCTGCACCTTTTTGAGTGATTTCGCTTTGAGCGCCAGCTGCGTGTTTTTTATTTACAACTTTTTTTTGATTGAAAATACTACATTTATCTAGGAGAATCTCACTCGCTTGCTAGTTTAATGATGCGCGGCATAAATAAATAAATTCATTGTGTGCAGTTTCAACAAAAATCTGGTATGCTTAAGATAAAAATTTGATTGTGGCAGTAATTGTGGGCGTACGATAATCAAAAAAGTTAAAATTACATAAAAATATTCTAAAATCATTAGAAGTGTGTTTGGAGCCTTATCAAGTTAATCACTGTCGCGTTACAGTTGATTTGCTGCCGAGGAATTAGCAGTGGAAATAAGTCACAAAAATAAAAAAAAATGAAGAGTAATCAGTATTATATGTTTGTGTGTGTGTGTGTGTGAAGAAATCCGCTGACACTCTAATGTGCTGTTATTAAGTTCTACCTACTAAGCTCAAACGAAATCAGTACTATGTGTAAATGTGCATACATACATACATACATATGCACATACATAGTATATACAAACATATAGAGCAATGTGGAGTAATGACGTGGGGTCAGTTGTGGATTTAGGCGTGCTATTTGTGTGTGATTGTTATAATTCATAAATTGCGGTAAAATGTGATTAAAGAAGAATGTATGCTCGACTGTTTTATGACATTCATACATACATACATATGTATGTTCATTTCTGCGAATTCCCTTAATATTTCATCACTACGCACTTTCATTAAATTAATGGGTGAGTTGCCCACATTCGCAGATAACAACGTGACTGGAAGTAAAATTAATTTGCTGTTAAATTAACCGATAAGTGAGAAAGCAAAAACTATCGTCCCAACAAACAGGATTAAATCGCCGAAAGTGGAAGCGTCTCCCAGGAACATCAAACAGGCCTTTTCCTGTAACACGTGTGTGAAACAAAACATTCCATAAACTCCATACGCAGACAACCAATAACAGCTTAATCGCCTCTCTCCCGGTGAATGACGTCCTTATAGTCAACCACCTATCCATCTTCTTCTTCTTCTGGAGGATGGAGCCAAGTGTAGAAGTTCACGCAAGATAGGAAAGTTCTCTGATTGCCATTCATTTGGGAAACGATTTTTTGTTTACATACATATGTATGGTTCAAGCAGCTCACGACTTCCGGTCTGTGTAGCTAGAAAACATCCGTTTGAAGGTGAGCTAAAGTAAGAGGGTGAAACATCCCCTCCACAGGGTTGTGCGCTGGGTTTGGGACCCGCCACGTAAAAAACACTACCAAGGAAAAGAAGAAAACAGCCTCGGATGAGAGACCTCCCTTTTGATGACGACCTTTAAATGTGTTAAGGATTACGATTCAACGCCTATCCTTAGAGTAAAAATATTTGATCTCTTCGAAACTAGACTTCATTCTGGATATTACTGGCCGTGATTAGATCCTCCTTAATCGACAATATTAATTCTAATAGCCGTCTATTCATAAGATATGTACAAACATATATATTTCTGTAGATTGAATCCAGCAGATGAAATTCTCTTAGCCAGGGTTCCGTTTATCAATTTGCCAAACCTTTTAAGAAAAGCTTAATAAATATCTATCAATTTTTCGTTATCGTTCAAACACTATTTGGAAGATATTAGATATGCTTATTGATATAAAATTTTTATTTCGCTCATAATTAGTTCGAAACATCTGCTCCCTCTCCATGGATTTGAAGGACTACAGCGACGCATGGATCAGTTATTGTTAGTGCGGTTCCCAATCTTTCCCGACACCTCTATATCCAATTAAGAAACGTACATATCATCTACATACATATGTACGAGTCCTACAAATATTTTCTAGCTGACATCAAACTCTAAATCACAGCATCAACAACAGACGTTTTTCTTTTAACAAAAAACTATTTACAATAATTCCAATCAAATGTCCTTGTTGCGTCAATTTTTCGGTCCTACATCAAATTCATGGATACGTGCCCTCGTCATCTTCGTACTCACCTGGGCGCTGCTCGTTTACGTCTTCGTCAATAAACTCAATACGCAGCCGAATGCGGACACAGATACGATAACAGCGAAACGCATTAATCAGGCGTTACAGCTGCTCGAATACTCAAAGCAACGTAATGAGGAGCTGCGTCAGATGATCGAGAAGCTTTCGAGGTGAGTAAAATAGAATAAGGATCTGAGACAAGCATTAAAGGCGAATTCGAGCTATGTAGTGCCTTTTTTGCCACCCAAGAAATCCTTGTTCTCAAGCCTTGATTCGGCCATCGGCCATCCCATCTTCTTTTTTTCATATCTCGCTTAAGCTAGCTTGTTTTTAAAAGCCATATCGTCTATTGTATATTTGAAGCTCATTGAAATTTTTTAAAATCTCTAGAGCTTTTCGCACGATCAGAGTGCCGAATCCTAAGTAATTGGAAACTTTCTAAGAATCGCGCTTTTATAGACAAAGAAGACCACATATGTCGTCGTGTGAACCGGGCTGCATTGTTGTTATACACAACAAACAAATTCAATGCATTTTCATTCTTGCACTCCAGCTGCACACGCGCCAATTGTTTGGGGATTAAGTACCCTGCAGCTCCCTCTTCAGCTGCGTGTCGCACACGATTGCTTGCTCTTCCGTTTGAATAGCACAATACCGAGAGGCGTCCGCCCTATGCCGCGCTTATGGTGGCTCGGTTGTCATTATGGCGGCGTAAGCGGTCTTCGCAATTGTGGGTCGGTTGTGTGCGAGAGATTACATGCGATCAAAGTTTTGTTGCGCCATGTAAAAGGCGCTGATTAATGCAGTGCTGCGTAACGGTAATTGCGGGGGTAGATGTACAGCGATTTATAAACGCTTTGAATAGTCAGCTAATTGAGCTGCAATGCCCCCGTGATGCCTTTGAATGTAATACTAAAATGGGCATGTGTGCTCGCGCAAATGCTATGTTTACTAAGATTAATACATAACTGTTAAGAGCTTTTATTTTTCTTCTTACTCCTTGCTTAGCGACCAGATCGATAAGCAATCAGCACAGCGCCTCATCGAAAAGCTCGAATTTAATTTACAAAATTCCATAAACGTACAAAACCAGGATGCATTGGCAGATTTCATGGGCGCCGGTGATGGAGATAGCGGTGCGGAAACTTTCGGCGGTATGCCGGTACCCAATGCAATTGCTCAGAGTGCTGCAGGCGGCGTCCATGAGCCCAGCTTAGAATATGAGCTGCTGCGTCGACGCATCGAATCGAATGTCGGCGAAATTTGGAACTACTTCAGCAGTGAATTGGGCAAGTTGCGCAAGCGCGCCACGCCAACGCAGGCCGAACTAACGCAGGACATCAATCAAGTGTTACAGCTGGGCGCTGAACATAAGCGCTCGTTGCTGAATGATATAGATCGCCTGCGACAAGTGGATGGTTATGAGGCGTGGCGCCGGCAGGAGGCGCGAGATTTGAGTGATTTAATGCAGCGGCGTCTACACTACTTGCAGAATCCGAAAGACTGTGCGAATGCGCGTAAGCTGGTATGCAAACTCAACAAGGTAAGAGCTGTGCTTTGGAACACTGCTTTGTTTTTGTCAACTGAAATATTCTATTTGTGCAGGGCTGTGGTTATGGCTGTCAGCTGCATCATGTTGTTTACTGTTTCATTGTTGCCTATGCGACAGAGCGTACCATGATATTGAAGTCGCGCGGATGGCGTTACCACAAAGGTGGATGGGAAGAGGTTTTTCTGCCGGTATCGGAGACCTGCTTGGACGCAGATGCTGCGCATGCGAGTAATTGGCCAGGACGTCACGACATGCCTGTGCTGGTGCTACCCATCATTGACTCGCTGATGCCGCGTCCACCGTTTCTGCCGTTAGCCATACCTGAGGACTTGGCACCGCGGCTCAGACGCTTGCATGGCGATCCGATTGTCTGGTGGATAGGACAGTTCTTGAAGTACTTGTTGCGCCCGCAAAAAGGCACATTGGAGTTCCTAGAAACGGGTCGTGCGAAATTGGGCTTCAAGAAGCCTATTGTGGGGTAGGTCTATCTATGCCTTATATTTAATTTTTCTGCATTAATAATAAAACTTTTGTTTAGCGTTCATGTGCGACGCACTGACAAAGTCGGCACAGAAGCCGCCTTCCATCGCATAGAGGAGTATATGACACACGTCGAGGACTACTTCCTCACTTTGGAAATTAATGGTACCATAGTGCCGCGCCGCATTTTCCTTGCTTCTGATGACGCACGTGTCATCGAGGAGGCGCGCAACAAATATCCACAATACGAGATCATCGGCGATCCCGAGGTGGCGCGTATGGCCGCCGTCTCCACGCGCTACACCGACACCGCGCTCAACGGCATCATACTCGACATACATCTGCTATCACTCTCCGATTATCTCGTCTGCACATTTAGCTCGCAAGTATGCCGCATGGCCTACGAAATTATGCAGACACTATATCCGAATGCGGCGCACCGTTTCAAATCGCTGGACGATATCTACTACTATGGCGGGCAGAATTCGCACAATCGACAAGTGGTGATCGGTCATGCAGCGCGCAATCAATTTGAGATCCATATGAAGCCAGGCGATCTGGTAGGCGTCGCTGGCAACCACTGGGACGGCTATTCCAAGGGGCAGAATACGCGCACAAAACAAGCGGGACTCTTTCCATCGTTCAAGGTGGTCGACAAGGTGGAAACCGTCAAGCTGCCGCTCTACGAGCAGGCGCAGCAGGGGCGGCTGTGAGCGTAAGTGGAACGAGGAAATGCCTATAAATCAAATTTATGTTTTTCTTGGGGTCAGTGTATGTAATTTATTTTTTATTACATTTTTTTTTTAAGTAAGCATAAATGTTTTAGTGCTGTGCAATAATATTCTGCTAGATGCTAGATTTTAGTCAATACCTATACACATAATGTAAAAAGTAATGCAAGTATATATATTTTTATATAAATTTTCCGATATGTGACCAAAGCTAAACCGACTTTGGCTTTTAATTTTGCATTCGAATCTCTATAATTGATTGACAAAGCTGCACAAAATCGTTAGTATAATATTTTTAAAATTATTTTTTGATTGGAAATCAGGTTAATTTATTTTGAAAATATTTATATGTTAGTAATTAGGTAGTTGTAAGTATGTTAAAGTAAGCAGAAACCAAATCAATTCAATTTTTATAAAAAAACGTATCTATCATAAAAGCCTCAATAATAAAAAATACAAAGAATTAGATTACGTTGTTAAGTAGGGTAAAAAATAGAATCGGCAAGACTAAAACACTTAATCGATTAACCGACACCGTTATAATGTCAAATTGTCCGGTTTTACGCACTTCAAAGCTGAATTGCACGAAAACGTTCAAATAAACTGCAAGAGCTTTATCAAAGCAATATTCCAGTGTTGAGCTTAGCATTTAGAAAATAGTGTTACACAGCGTTGACGACTGTATGTTTGACAAACCCGTTTGCAAAAATACAATAAGTTAGTTAAATACTAACAATGTATTGCGTTAGTCTAAGAAATATGAATCTCCCTTTTTCAAACTAGAAACCGTCGAAACCGTCGAAAGTGAAACTTTATTTTTTAATTATTTTTTTTTTTGTTGTTTGGTTGCGAAGCACAATACGTTTTAAAACGTAAACAATATATTAAACAAAAAATTGCACATACTTCTAATAACAGATTCTTAATTTAAAACTTTAAATCTTAAGTATAATTATTAAATAATAAGTACAATTAAAAAGGAAAAAAACGTCTTTTATTTGCTGAAAGCACAGTCACTAACTGCTAATTCAAATTATATAAGGTTTATGCTCTTCAGGTTTTCTATACCGTTAGTTTTCGTTTGATTTTCGGGCTTCTCCAAACTCCCACATTTTTTTATTTGCCATTTAATTATACATATATTACAATGACACGCTCTTTTTATATATACAAATTATTAAACTTAGTAATATTTTTAAATTTGTGTTATTTGCTAAAATTGGCAATTGAAATATTTTTTGAATTAACGCTCATGCGAATAACTTTCATTCCAAACAATATTAGTTACCTTCAAAAAAGATTGGCATCATTAACTGAAATTGTTTACAATTAATTCTGCAATATCATAACTGTAATCTCAAAATGTTTTTTAAAAAGTAAAATTGATCAACAAATTTTAAAAAGTAACGTTTAAGCAATTTGAAATCATCATTGTGAACGCTGTCTGAGACCACCCTGTGCTAGCCAGTTGACAGTTACGCTTTCATAATTCATTCGTGTAGTGGCGGTCAAGTGCGCGTTTAACTTTTCGAGGATTTCTTATATTTACGAGTATATAATGTGATAATAATAATAATAATGGTTTTAAAAAATGTAAATAACGTGTAAAGTTTAGTGTTAATGGTTTTTTAATAAAAGTGCAAGTGTGGGGAAAGTGATGTGCTGGCCACGCTTTGGCGAGTTTAAGTGTGCAAGTATATAAACGAAGTGTCAATGTGTTGATTTGAAGTTGTAATATTCTTATTTATAAGTTAAATATAGTGAAAGAATGTGCAGTGTTTTTAAATATGCAATTATTAAATGTAAAAATTAAGAATAAATGCAAGAAAAGCAATCAAGGACAATGTCGCTGTGACAGCTTGGTGAAGGTGAATGCAATGACAGGTAAGCTATTGTTGTTGCACATGTTTTGTTTATTATGTTTAAGGATTGAGTTGAATTGGAACGTATTAAAAGCCATGTGTTGGCGTGGGAGTGAAATATTTTTATATTTTATATTACATATTATATTTTTATATTATACATATTATTTTAGTTTTAACACCTAAAATTCTTTTTGCTTAACTTAAAAAAATCATTTGTTGCTCAAAATTGTCTGCTGATTAGAATCCACTAAAATTATTTTATTTTATAGTATAAACCAAAAAAATCGTTTTTTCTCTAAAATGTTTTTTTTTTTACATTATTTATTACCAACTTGCCTTCTGCTCTTCACTAAACATGGTCACAATTTTTACACCATTTTAACACGGGACGGACATCCTTATTTTGCTTGCTGTTTGCAAAAAGGGTTAAAAAGGCTATACTTTGCTTTTATTAATGGTTAACACTGTTTGGCAATATATATCGTGAGGCTTTGAAAATCTAGCTTAAATCTGTAATGAATGTTCTGGTTTTAAATGCTAAAGTGGCCTGAAAAATTGTAAACCCCTTGCAACCGTTCTCCACAGCGAAAGACGAAATATCGAATTATAATAATATTAATATAAATAAAAGTATTTCTATTTGTTGTATTTAAAATTATACATACAACAGTTAATACTTTGCACGGCTCTACTCCAGTCCCAATCGCTCTCTAATGCCCATTTTCTTGATCAGCGTGTACAATGAGAAAGAGAATTTTGCGATCTGCTTTAAATACTCAATCAATTAACGAAATATTTATGGTTTAACAACGAACTCACATTAAGAAAGCTGCCCAGCGTTATGGGGAATATTTTGCCCGCATTGAGTTCCATCACACGTTGCGTGCGCTGCATAAAGAAAACCAGCATTTTTCTAAAGCGCACATC
>NW_026038091.1:0-100000 GCF_023373825.1 Bactrocera dorsalis
ATGATCAGAATCAGAAACAGATTCTATTAAAAAAATAATATCATCAACAGTAGCATCAGTGGCGTATTCAGAGGGGGAAATGGGTGACATTTGATCATCGGGAACTTGCAGATATTCCGCATCCACTGGATGTAGGCTGAGCATGAAGCAACGCTCTAACTGTTTATCTTTTTTATAAAGTTGGGATAAGAGAACCTCTGGTACGGCAATTTTGAAAAAACCTTAAAATGAAAAATCAAAGAAAATCTTCTTTTCAGTATCTGCCAATATAAAATTTTAACAATATAAATATTCCACATGTTTTACATTATTTCACCCATAAATTGTTAAACAAAAGCTCATAATAATTCTCCGCAGAGTTTCCATGCCGTAACTAGTCACCTTCAGCGCTAGCAAAGCACTAAGTGCCTGACGAAACTCAAACGGCAAAAAGTACAATGAGGAAAGCAACAAAAAAAACATAAAAATGAACGACGAGTCGTGGAGCCAACGCAGCGCGGTCCCCGCTGGAGAGGAAAGCAAACTACAAAAGAGTGCGCTGTAAACACTCATAACCTGTTTGTTGGGGCGCTTGCTGGCGGAGAGCACAGGCACAGCGCCACAGAAATGGCAACGCAAGAGCGGAAAAATCGCACGACCAACAACAGTGGCCCTACGCCGCAGTCAAAGCTGTGCTACGCCGCCTGTGTACCCATGCGCTTGTTGAGCTCTCGCGCACTCGGCATTACCTCTCCGAAAGAGTTTGCTCTGCCACAAGTCGCCCCACCACACCACAACGCAACGACAGTGCACAGCGCCAACAACACTGTTGGCTGTTGTTCAGCGAACACGTGCTTTTTCGTTTCGTTTTTTGCTCCCAACACGCGAGCGAATGTCGCCAGGAAAGCGGAAAAGGCAAAAAACAAACGTGAGCGGCGTGCCTGGCGTCGACTGCCGATGCGGCAGTGGCGTCGCTGAATTTTTTCCGCACTTTTCGATTTTTCTCGCCGCTGCTTGGCTTGTCATTCTCTTTTTTGTGCTACTATTCGTAAACAAATTTTTTGATTGGTTGTTGTTGGCCGACTATGCAGCGATGGGGGCTGGCGTACCACTGCGGCCTGCGCCAATGCCTGTGTGCATGTGCGCGCGTGTGTGCGCCTCGGTCTGCAGGGTGTTCTGCGCTTGTTGTTGCATGTTTGGTAGGCACCCAGTGGAAAACAGGCGCGCCCGCGCGTTGTTGTTTGTAGACGCCAACAACAATTTACACGTATACTTTGTGAGTGTGAATGGCAGCTTGTGGCGACACACATGAGTCCTACATGCAAGCACATATACACACGTGTGTGTTGACCACATTAGTTGTTGGGTGGAAATTTGCAGAAAAGCAACGTTCACATTTTCTATTTCCCATTTGCGCTTATCCGCAAGCTGCGGCCGCCTGCTCGCTTCGGCATCGCCAGCGCCTGATTAACGCGCACAACGCAGCTGATTGGGTTGAGTGTGGTGTATATATGTGTGTGCGTGGCAGCATTATGAAAAACGTAGCTGGTAGTTTTTCTAATTTTTCTTTCGGAGTTAGGCTGCTAGGCATTTGGTCCGGCAGATGATGCTTAGCGTGAGAGGAGCTGTTGTGCGGCATAGATTATTGCTCTCTAATTTTCTTTTGCCGTGTGCGTGCTGCTGCACTAAAAAGTATACATCTATTCCCGCATTGTTACCCATGCACTTTTTATTGTTTTTGTTTTCTTTTTTATTTGCATCACTTTTTTGTGAATTTTTTGCTTGCGGCCAAATGAGTAATGATAATGGCATCTCGCTCTGATGAAACTTTCTACTTTTGCTTTACTGTGCAACATTATAAAAGCAACCGAAATTTGTTGTTGGGCCAGGGCTTGATGGTGTGGTGCCTGCTGCACGTACTCTTCATATATTTTGGGTGTGTTTATGTTAATCACATGGCAGTCGGGAAGGGAGGGAGACTAAGTTCGCATGTGGCAGAGTAAGAGCGCATGCTGCGCTGAAAAGAGTGCGCATTTATGCAAGTGGCCGTAAATACAGCGGCGTGTAAAACAATAGTGTTAGTTGTTGTCCATGGCGCGGGCAGAATGCTTTGGTGGGGGCTGCAGTCCCGCCCAATGTTGCCAGCGACAATTTGTATGCCTAAGGTCTGTCTATTTTTAACGTAAATTGCTTTTTACTTCGTACGTACTGCTTTGTTCTATTTTTCAATTTTCTCCTGGCATTCATTTTTAATTTGTACGTTTTTGCGTTCATCTTTTCTATTTTCTAAATTGCTTTTAAAGTTTTTCTGCCGACTGCGTCTGCCATGCATGTAATCTTTGACTGAGAAAGAGATAATTACCAAAATCATTGAAATTGAATTTTATTTAAGGTTGAGTTGGGGAACCTTCAAATGGTCCATTGCAATAGTAGAAAGTCTGCTATTTCAAAAGGAGGAGGTTATACCTGTTTGTCACGAAGTTTGTTATACCCAAAAGGTAACGTAGGAAACCTATAAAGTATATATATATAAATGATCTGACTGACAAGTTGAGTCGATTTAGCTAAGTCCGTCTTCCTTCCGTCTATTTGTCCACCTCTGTCCGTCTATTTCTTTATAGGTGAACTGGTCGGGCAAATTTCGAGATATATCGACCTGAAATTTCGTATACGTTTTTAAGATATCGACCTGAAATTTTTCACATGTTCTTTTCTCCCCAAGAAGCTGCTCATTTGTCTGAACCAACGATATTGTACCACTGTAGCATATAGCTGTCATACAAACTGATCGATCGGAATCAAGTACTTATATGAAAAACTTTTTCCTTTTCGAGATATCTTTACGAAATTTTGTACGACTTATTATCCAAAGTATAGCCATAAAATTTGAATAAATTTTTCAGATTGGACCACTATAGCATACAGCCGCCATACAAACTGACCGATCAAATTCAAGTCTTTGTAAGGAAAACTTTTTTATCAGGCAAGATATCTTCACGAAATTGTGCATAAACTATTTTTCATGACAACACTGCAATCCCCGAACAAATTGTTCAGATCGAATCACTCTAGCATATAGCTGCCATACAAACTGACTATATAAAGTCAAGATAAAGACTTTTTTCCTCTTTTATGCTAGAAGAAACTCACATGTGAAGGGTATTGTAGCTTTGCTGCAACCGAAGTCAACGTTTTTTTTTCCTTTTTTTATTAAAAACTCGAATTTTTTTTATAGGCATTTGGTAATAAAGCCCACTTTTTAGTTAATTTTAATTTTTTTTTTGATTTTGGACGATAGTGGAGTCACAAATTTTTAATAATTATGTAGCTATAATCAAAAATGTATTTATTACGACCAATTTCAACTATGTGTTTATCAAACACAGACAAAAGAACTGCATTTGTTCTGCTCTGGCCCTTTCCAAATGCAATAAAAACAAAAAATGAATAACTTTATTAAAATTTCGGTCGAAATCTAACATTCTGGCACACCACATACTATAAACATTGATAGTTCTCCATGAAATTGCATTCACGGCAAACGAAATGTATTGCGCTGCTGATGAACCCATAAAAAACTAAATTACAAATCATTAATTTCAGATGTGGTCAGCCTCCAGCATCAATTTCACACAAATAAGCATATGAGCGAAAGAGGACAACTAGAAATAAGCAGCGCTAAAATGTTGCTTGCCGGCACCCTTCAACCCTGCCGGCGCTCAAGGTGCGCCCGATGTCCAAAGTGCGTGCGGCAACAACAAGCGTAGGCAAGGAAAAGAGGACAAAAGCTGAAAACCTCAAAATCACACTCATACCCACAGCCAAGAGCAAATGAGAGCACAGCAAATGTGCCCCGCTCAGCCCGCGCACGCTGCTACGCTCCAGCGTCGGCCTCGGCAAAGCAAAAACACTTGCGGCCCACAATTTTTGTGCGTTGAGCTGATTGGCGGAGCAGTAGTGTGCGTGTGGCCGCACAACCACACCAGCGCGACCGGCACACACGCGCGCACGTGCGCTTACACTTACTACATTATGCAGCGCGTTGCAGCAAGTACACACGTAATGTTTCATGTGTGTGTTGGTGCGACTGTGTATTGCGTTGCGTGTGAGCGGCGTAACCGCAAAAGCACATCCCCAAACAGGCCGACTGGCTATTTGATAAGCACAATGCCAACAAAAGCAACAAGCACGCCAACAACAATGCCAAAGTAGCGAGAAAAATATGCAAAGCAAAAAATAGTGGTGCGTGTGTGTGGCCGTTGGTGGTGACCAGCAACAACTAGGAGCAAGCGCCCAACCACCAGCCACTAGCCTCACGTTTGTGCATTAGTATTAGAAGCTTTGCCGTGGCTAATGCAGGCGTTGCAGCTGTTGTTGTTGTTGCCACTGGCGTTAGCATCAGTGGAGGGTAATTAAAAATTTCTACTAAAAACCACGAATGCGCGCACACACACACAGCGACAGCGCGGCGCAAAAGAAAGCAACTAAAAGTGGCGCAGAAAAAATGTTTACATAAATGGTGATTAGTGCTGTGACTGTGGCGCGGCGGGGGCGGTGGTGTGCGGCTATAAAAACTTGCCAGTAATTGCACACATACCTATACTCGCGCATATACGCTGTGTGTGTGCGCGCTTGATAGTTGCCTACTTTTAGGCGGTGCAATTTTGCCTCCAAACGCATGTGTCGGGCATTCGCTTGCCATTCCAGCATTGTTTTTACATTTCGTATTTTGCCTTTATTATGTATTTATGGTTTTCATTTCTAACTCCTCTTCACTTTTTCATGCTTCGTCTGCTTTTTATGTGTGCTTCGGCGATTTTTTGTACGCTTTACGCATTTCATTTTCCAAGGCTTGACAGCTACAATTTATCACTGAAAATCTAATTTTTCATATTTTACGATTAATACCTTTTTACTCTCATATCTCCTACAATTACTTTGGTATTCTTTTTTTTACTCAAAATATTTTCATTAAGTTTCTTCATTTCGGAAATTTCATTGAATATTGTATATAATTCGGTTAGAGATGGTCCTGTAAGAAGAGGAGGTATGAAAGCATGAAGTGTATTGTCTAGGATTTTAGCCTCTCAATCTACAGCCCACTGCTGCAGTGTTACCCAAAACACGATCAGTCCAACTTAGAATCTTCTTAAGATTTTAACGCAATGAAAACGAAAGAAGAAGATTAAAAAGGTCGCAGGAATGAGAACTATAAAAAGCATTGTATTCGAAGAACACCAAGTACAAATCAAAAAACCTCCCGGACTATTAAAGATCTCTCAGTGAAAGGCATTTTGATCATTCACGGTTCGACAACTATCACACAGACTCGTTTATTGGCCTCTGCATAGTTAGTTTATAAAGTCAATTCTTATGACTTCTCCTTCCGAGTTTACTTTTCCTCCTTCATTCACAGATTATTAGAAATAAGGTTCAAATACTCGGTAACACTACAGACCAGTACATCTCTAATATCATTCCAAAAATAAAATGTTTATAGGGTATAGTACTGCCACAAACTAAAGAATATGTTTATGTTTTGTTTATTTTGTTTTATGTTCATGTTTAAGATTATTAAAGAACCGTGGTGTTTAGAGCCACAATTTTAACATCAGATCACGTTATGATCACAAAAAAGTGCACATGATTTCGTTGCGATAACGTACAAGCCAGTACAAATTCAGCCATAGACGTCCAGTTCTTGATCTTCGTATTTTGTATGCTTTGTATTTACCTTTAACGAAGTCAACAACCCTTCATGAGATCATTGAACTTTGTTGGCATTGACCCTCTTCTTACTCATTAAGATCAATGACCTCTTTGTTTCTTCAATTCTTGCTTTAACGGGGCCAACAACCTTTATTGAGGTCATAGACCCTTTCTTTACATTTAACGAGGTCTACAATCCTGAGGCCAATGAACCTTTTGTTCACCTTAGCAAAATCAATAACCATTCTTAAGGTCAATAACTTTTGGTGAGGACAATGATACATTTTTTACCGTTAGTAAGGTTAACAACCCTGAGGTCAATGACCCCCTTTGTTTACATTTACTCCTTTCCAGGTGATTGACTCCTTTGTTTACATTTAGCGAGGTCAACAGCTCGTCCTGAAGTCAGTAACCATTCTCTAGGTCAAAGACCCTTTTTTTAATTTAATGCCATATTTAGCAAAGGCAAAAACCGCACACGATATCAAATATTTAAAGGTTGTTGGCTTCACTATGAGTCGTAGTACAGTTATGTGAGATACTTATGAGACATTTGAGATAGGGTACGTAAAAAGGATGTAGGATCTGATGTCAAGTCCAACAACAGAGTTTTCCAGATTACCTATCTTATGTTATTATGTTCTTTAAAATCAACTATTTATGTTTACAATTTCTTTTTCGTTGCCAGCCATATCTCCCGCCGCCAACTATTACGTCTTTTGACTAAAAACCACTACTATAGAGGTGTAAAAAGATATGAGAAATAAGAAGCCATCGTAATAAACTGATAAGACAATGAGAGTAATGATCTCGTGATTATTTAAAGATCAAGCCTAAGTATTGTATATAACAGGAAAAAGAAATGAAATCCTCAACTGTTCTAATTTCTTTATCATATTTCTGTCTTTTCAGTCATGTTCAAACCAAGAGAGTTTTGGAAAAATTTACGGTGCTAATAAATTATACACACAGCTACCTAATTTGGCGTGGATTTAAGATCATGAAGCTGAGGTATTTTTAATTTATTTATATTTTCTCTCTAAAGTAGGGCATTGAAAGAAAAAAACTCGTTGAGAGAGGGGCTCATTTCTTAACAGAATTACTTTACTATTTACTTGTTGAGTGTACCATATTAAATCTAGGAAATGAAGAATCTCAAGTTACGTGCTCCTGATAGCAACTGGGTGCAGATGCTCAATGTGATCACCAATATTACATGCTCATTTGGAGAATACCATTGAATCAATTAGAATAATGATCGAACGAATAATAAAGTTAGAATTTTCTTGAGGGCAGTTCTCAGAGCGGTAACAGGATTTGTTGCACCCAACACTTTATAATTGAACAGTTATTATTATACTACATTAATTCTTAATCGAATTCAAATTGAGTTGAAACTGCCATGCAGCTCTGAGGGTTGTTGTCCACGCTGTAAATTTGGCTTTGCTTAACTCTGCGGGTTCTTGTCGAAGCTGTAAATTAGTGTTCATTGATAAAATCGCAATCACTTGATGAATTTTAATCAGAGGAAAATACAAAACGTAGAACACAATCAAGTATAACAGCTGATCGTTAATCGAGTCTATCGTTAATTGAGTAGCTGGCTGTGTGAAAGGCAAAAAATTATAATATCAATGTACTAAATCAAGTTGGCTGTGCGAAAGGCTTTTAGATAGCGCAAAGACTTAACATAACCTTCAAGTAATTTGAAAAGCCCTCTAGAAAATTGAGGTAGTTCACTTTCCTATAACAAAGCAAATTATCGTCTATATGTGCACTAACACTGATTAGACGCAATGTACCCTCATTTAAAAAGCCATTAACAATTATTTATAATTTCCACCTAGGCCCAATTAAGTGATAAGAGCTTAAAGCTTCGGTTTCGAAAATTATGGAAGAAAGACTAAATAGGGAAAACTAATTAACGGCACATAATTCAAAGGCGGCGACTAAAATATTGCGGAAAAGGGCTCGCAAGTTGATGGATCATCTAGTTTTCGCTAATAACTTCCACAATATTATTGGCAAATAATTATTTATGAACAATAAAAGCGTTCATGTCATTTCGACTAATTCTCTTTCGTAATGACATTGCAACAAAAATGCAGCAACATACCCCCATCTCGTTTATGTGTGTGTGTGTGAGTTCGTAAAGCAATCGTTCAAGTTCAAAAACATGCCGCTGCACACTCGATTAACATACAAACAAGCGGGCGTACATATACATTGCATAATTCTTTTTTATCAACAAATTTCCAGCCGTCAACCGCACAAGGTAAGCGTTAAAGCCATTTGTTCAAATAAAAGCATACATACATACATACATGCAACAACAATTAACATTACTGATTACACAAAGCCATAAAAATATGAACAATCGTCGGGGTGCATCACGTAAAATGCAAAAAGTCTCGAGGCGTATTTGAAAATGCATAAAAATTAACACGAAAATTAGTACAAATCCGCCCGGTCGCACACCCCGCCTTGCCCTGCATGTGTGTATGGCGGAAAATATTGTCATTTAAATTAGAATTTCGCGTTCGTGCCTGACTGTTTAAAACCCAATTGAATTCGGCCCATTTAAGTAGATTGGCTAAAGGCCCAACAAACTCATTTATCAGTCGAAAGCGAGTCGAACCTCGTGAACTTAGCGCAATCAGTTCGCACCGCTTGCCATAGCATTGCAGCGACACTGACACTGGCACTGACACTTGTTGACAGGCCCTCAACAGTTCCGCGAACAGACTCGGAAAATAACGGAAGCAAGCGATAACAAACGAGTATATGGAAAGGTCGACCACCAAGTTGCCTCATATTATTAGCAGGAAGTTCAAAGCGCGAAAACTTCTTCTTGTGAGCTGGTAGAAGAATAAAGACACAAAAAAAAAAATTAAGAATTCATATTTGCTTAACTGTATCGAGTAGCGGAGGCAACAAAGTTTTAATGCTTCAATTGTTGTGTTCTTTTGTGTTGACTTTTCACCAAAACAAGTGTTTCAGTTATCCGCTTAATTCAACGCAATCGTATTTGCATAATATTTAATGCTGTCTTGTTGTCTCTTATATTATCTGCAAATTATCTGCGTTGTCTTTATCAGTCGAATCTGTCGCAAGTAAAAATACGCGCGTGTGTGCTTTGTGCGATTTAGTAAAACACTTATCTAAAAACAGTATTAGTAACGGTGAGTTAGACGTTCATCAACCCGACGATCCCAGCGACGATCAGTCGTTATTGTTTCTTGTCGGCGTAACGGTAGTGAGTGAAATGTCGCGCAAAAGAAGTAAGTGAAGCTATAGTGTGTTATAGATCAGTCTTAGTCTCACGCTTTAAATCAACACTTACACTGGGTCCTTAAAGTGGCTGGTTAAGCTATAAGAAATAAGTGAAAAGTCTAAGAAAAACAGTTCAAAAGGAATATCCAAAACTGAGTGTAGGAACTGGCTGGAAACATAACATAATAGTGCTTATTTAAAGGGTACTTTCTTCGATTTACTATTCCGAAACTATACCTAAGCTCAGACAGAATCAAGCCAATATTTTTTAATACTTTCTTAAGTTTCTTATCAAGATAATATTGTACTTTAGATAATATTCTTCTAGCCTTTGTCTCACCTTAGTATTTGCTCCAAAAGAGGCTGGTTTCTATCGATTTCCTAAGCTGTTGCGGAAACTTTTTTCCTTAAAAAACATATGCTCTTATATTCGGTTCCTCCACAAGGTCGGCTAATTAGATTTCTGGAATTAAAACTCGGAAACACCCCATTATACTTCGACTGGTATAGTGAATCGTTGTTGACAGTATCTTCTGTACCTTCGACGGTAATTAGATCGCCTTCATCGAGGCCAACAACACACTTTAGGTTTCTTTTTCATCTTTATTCGCGAAGAAACCGCTTATGCGGTTATAGCCGAATTAACAACAGCGCGCCAGTTCAGTCGTTTCTTCTTTTCACAAGGTGGCGCCAATTGGAGATTCCAAGCGAAGCCAGGCCTTCTCCACCTGATCCTTCCTACGGCGTTGGAACCTTTCAGCGCTAGAGGGTTTTCGTTCATACGTATGACATGACCTAGCCACTGCAGCCGTTGTCTCTTAATTCGTTGAACTATGTCCATGTCGTCGTATATCTCATACAGCTCATCGTTCCATCGAATGCGATATTCGCCGTGGCCATCGTGCAAAGGACCATACATCTTTCGCAGAATCATCATTCATCCTCCAACTAATATTTGCATGGTTCTAAAGGAAATATTAACGCTGGACTCTAGTCTTGATTAACTACCCCAAAACCAAGGACAAATATGATATATCAGGTCTTTCGTTTAATAACAGTTATAAGCACATATATATTTATGTCTCCAGGTCTACATATATTTACTTAATATTTTACTTTTCACTTATTTCTGTTTTTCGATAAGCATAAACTGTGTTTTGTTAATATTTTACCAGCTTGAGATTGTTCTCACACGTTAGCAACCCAACAAATACATGTACTGTATAAATATGTAGTTGCTCATATTTACCTTCATAAGTCTGGTGGTAACCATTAACACAAAGAGCAAACAGTTTACTGAACTCAAAAACATATTTTTGTCCAAGTTCAAGCCATTTCTGGTATTTTAAGTTATTATTACTCACATTTGCCACTTTTCCAGCGCTGATCTGCAGTATCGTGCTACTTTGTCTGCTAAGTGGCAACCATGGTGTCTTAGCGCTCTTTGAGGGCTGCGATAGCACTTTTCAAATAAATCCCGGCACCACCTATTTGCAATCTCCATATTATCCCAACACATATCCTCCATGGACGTCCTGCCGCTATCAAATTATTGCACCAGTGGACTATACCATCGAAGCCAATTGCACCATCGATTTGCCCAGTGTAAGATATTCTCGCCTACTTACATAACCTACAAGTGATTTTCATTTTTCTTCCACTACATTTAGAATGCCGGTCAATGCACAACGGAACATTTTTATGTGAGCACCGAAGGCGATCCGCAACTTCGCGATTCGGAACAGTTCTGCGGCCAAGGCACATTTACTCGTGTCTCCTTATTTCGTAAGCTAACTTTGGCGTACGCCTCTTATGGAAATACGGGCAGATTCCTGTGTTCGTTAACGATACGACCGCAGCAATGCGAATGTGGTTGGTCGACGTCCACCAAAATCGCGAATGGGCAGGAAGTCGGCACTAATGAGTTCCCATTTATGGTCGGGCTGCAAAATTTGGCATCTAGCACGGACATTTTTTGTGGCGGCACCATTAGTGAGTGTTCTCAACAACAATTATTGCTTCAGCCTATTTATTGTTTGATTATTTCTTTCTAGTCTCGCATTTCCACATAATCACCGCCGCTCACTGCGCTAGGATTCAACCGGACGCCTCTCAAATCATAGCGCACGTTGGCTTCACACAAATATCGACACGTAAATACTCCTTTATTGGTCAACGCATGTCTCTATTTTATCTTGTTGTTTTATTCCCTCAGTGAACAATTCCCGTTATGCGGCAGCTTACCGTATTCGAAGTATAACTATACATCCAGGCTACACGGATGATCCGCCCGTTAATGACATCAGTGTGCTGGTAACCAATATATTGATTGAATGGGAACGCGGCGTTGGTCCGATCTGCCTTCCACCAGCTGGGTAAGTTGATCCCACCAAGCCGCTTATATAGCCACACTTACACACATCTCTCCTATTTTACATCAGTTCATCGACCTTTGCTTACCAAACCGTGGACGTTGCCGGTTGGGGAACCGAAAGCTTTGCCGGTCCGACCACAGATGCACTAATGAAAGCTAATCTTATGGTGGTCGAGAATTCTGTGTGTCAGGAAAAGTACGATGTGCCAATTTATTCCTCTCAAATCTGCACCACGGACTACTCTGGCCAAGGCCGTGATGCATGTCAGTATGACTCCGGCGGTCCAGTGGTGTGGCGCAGTTCACGCATGTTTCTCGTTGGCTGCATTAGCTTTGGCCAGGCCTGCGGTCAGCCGTATGGCACCGGTGTGAATACGCGCATAACCTACTTTTTGAACTGGATTCAGCAAGTAACGGGTTACACGACCTGCGTGAAACCACTGGGCTAATACTGTTAAGATAACCGCATCAATTACTGTGAAAATAAATATATATTATATACATACATATCTTTACACAAGAAGTGCAAGTGGATGTTTTATTAAGACTTATAGGTTTTAGCTTTGACGTGAGATTGTAGACCACAAGATAAGCCACGGAATTGGGGTATATGGAAGCTTTTTGGGGAACTGCTTTCAACAGCTAAGAGACGTTGACACTTTTGCTACAGTCGTCGTGTACAATAAGTCTTGAGATGGTGGCGTTGGTATTTTCGCGAGGATCAGTTAATTTTCAGCATTTTGTACTCTCAGTGCTTGCCCTGGCGGCTCGGCTGGCTACCGTCAAAACACAAATGAGTTGCATTACGCAGGACTATTATCTGCCTTCCAATCAGCAGGTGTTCAATATAACTTCACCGAATTATCCAGGCGCCTACAGACCAGGCACGAATTGCAGATTTCGTTTAATTGCGCCTTACGCGCATGTGGTTGTGCTCAACTGCATCTTCGATGTGGTAAGTACGCTCTGAACCGTATTCTTTCAACACACTGATTTCAAAAAATTTCAAACTTCTTCAAATCTTCAAAACCTAGTACCCAAACGTATGTGGCACGGAGTATTTTTACATATCACGTGATGGCGATTTGGACTTCCGCGAGGGTGAAGCCTACTGCACCAATACAAATATAGTGCGCAATTCGTATTTTCGTCCTATGACCGTGGGTTATTACTCGTCCTCACCGAGTACCAATCAACAAGGTCGTTTCTTCTGCCAGGCATATGCACAGCGCCAGCCTTGCAATTGTGGCTGGACCACACAGACGCGCATCACTAACGGACAGGAAGCAACCAAACACGAGTATCCTTCTATGGTGGCTTTGCGAGACATCGGCTCCTCTCAACAGATCTTCTGCGGCGGCAGTATTGGTATGTAGCTCATTTAAATGCGCTTAAAAGGCTTGATGCTCAAAAACATTTTCATCTTTAGTTAGTAATCGCCACATTATGACGGCAGCGCATTGTATAAACGTACAGCCAGATGCACGAAGGATCATCGCCTATGTGGGTGATCACGACCTAAGCAGCAGTGAGTAAAATATAGACCGGAGAACACGGATCTTTGCGTATTAGAAAGAGAAAGTGGCAGCGCCTGCTTAAACTTTCCGATTTCTCGATTTTGGCTCACATTACCGTTACTATTTAAGTATCAGTTCATAATCAAAACCTTTCCTTCGTCCTTATTTAGACACCGAATCTATTTTTGCTGTACAACATCGCATCCAGCAGATTATCATACATCCGAATTATGCTTCGACGGCTAATGGTGTTGTCAACGATTTGGCTTTACTCATCACGATAGCACGCATCGAATGGTCACGTGGTGTTGGACCTATCTGTCTGCCATTACTGCAATCGTTTGTTGATACATTTGCTCTTCTATACAGTCATTGACTTAACTAATATTGTGCCAATTTCAGCTCTGATTTATTCACCTACCGCACGGTAGATGTGACTGGCTGGGGCACAACTTCATTCGCCGGTCCCAAGTCGAACACGCTACAAAAGGTCGAGCTTATGACTGTCGAGAATAGCGCCTGCGAAACCCAGTTCAATACCACCATCACCGCCGCGCACATTTGCACGCATGATTACCGGGGTTTGGGGCAGGACTCCTGTCAATATGACTCCGGCGGTCCGGTCATACTGCGCCAACAGCAGCAGCTCTCTCAACCGTCACGCATGTATGCGCTCGGAGTTATCAGTTATGGTGGCACGTGCGGTTCGCGCTATGCAGTGGGCGTGAATACACGGATCACTTCGTATCTCCGCTGGATCTGGAATTATTTGCAAAATGTTGGCGGTGTGTGTGTGCCTTAGGCTCATGAATGCGAATACTAAATAGATTTATACAATTGAGATGTGAAATAAAAGCTAAGGAAAGTAGTGAAAGTATTCGAGAGATAATGGTCCGGTGGAGTGCTCGAGTTAACAGAGTATTAAAAATATTTATAACGCATATATGTAAGAAATCATGATTTATATATTTTTTCTCCGATTTTCTTAACACTCTTGCACTTTATGCGAAGCCTAACATCGATCAAGATTCCGGTTGACTAAAAATAATATTTTTGAACTCGTTTTTCAAACGTCTGCTCCAGTTGTTATTTTTTCCTGAAGAATGTCTCATACCAAGTGCAAAAAAAGGTTATTTGTCAATACTGAAATCACGTTACATGATGACATGCTTCAAAGTTAGCGTGGTGTTTGTTCCAAATATGTTACTGCTCTCTTAAATGCGTACAGCTCTGCAAAATTATGCAAGAAATTGCCGAATTTTACTAAATTTTATAAATTTATTATTGCCATGTGGCCATATAAATGTACATACATATGCAAGACCTGACATTTCTATAGTCTGTGTGAATGAAAACCTCTCATGTCTTCATGTAATAGTTATTGGCTATTCGGAGACTCCTTACTGCAGTTGTTCTGCTTGATGATTACGATGACAAAAGACTTAATTTGCATTTAAATTAAAATGGCCTCTTTTTTGCCGCCACCACAGCCGTTGCTTTACATTGCAGCCACACAACTGTTTTATAGTTTATAGACAATCACCGTTAAAGCTCACATACATTCGCTGCTTGCTAAGAAAATTTAGGCCTCTCAACTTGCTTTAAAGACTGCGACTGAAAATTGTGAGTAACCGAAGGATGTGTGTATATATATGTGTGTATTCCAATCTTAAAGATCGTTATGCAAAATTTTTATCAGTTTTGAAGTGAAACTTTATGAAATGAATGTACGAAAATAACATAGAGCTCCAAAACTTTACCACTTAGCCGAGATTAAAACCTTTGAGATCCATTTGTTAGAATTTTCAGTGATCTCAAATGATCTTAAACATTTTAGTGCCTCAGCAGATGAGCTGATAAGCTTGGGAGAATTCTAGCCGAGATTAAAACCTTCCAGATCCATGCGTCACATTTTTCAGTGATCTCAAATGATCATTAACACCTCAGAGCCTCAGCAGATGAATTAAACAGTTTGGAAGGATTCTAGGCGAGAATAAAACTTTTGAGATCCAATTGCGGAGTGTTTTAGTGATCTCAAACGATCTTCGAGCCTCAGCAAATGAACTGATAAGTTTGTGAGGATTCTAGTCGAGATTAAAACCTTTCCAGATCTATTTTTCAGAAGCATTTTTTATATGTAGCAGACTTGCAAAGCGAAAAAGCATTACATAATCTGAAGCAGCTGTGCAAATTTTTAGTTTTTATCTGCTGTAAAATTTTTTAAACTTTCATTACTAATTCTCTCGCACTTTTCCTGTCCGCTGCTCCTCTTCTTTTAAGCTTGCCCCACAACACTCCTTGCTAGCCGCTCGTTTGTAATGCAGTTCTGAGTCGCTTCCACTTGTTATTATTGCGAACAAATGTGGTCGAGTGCACTTAAGTAATTCTTCATAATTGTTATTGTCAACGTTCTTCCTGCCTAGCTCCAACAGCAACGCTCCCATCAGGCCACACGCTGATACACAAAGCGCTTAAGTTCATTTGTGTCGCCGTACTAGGGCAGAGCAAGAACAAAAGCCAAAGCAAAAGCAAACAAGTAACAACATCTAAGTGCAATAATATAAAAATATATAATAAAAAGGATACTTGACTGCCCGACAGACGCTCGCTTGGCCGCTGCAGCACACCGGCACAACCGTCAGGCAGCCACTCGGTGCTTCAGCTGCACCAGCGAGCACTTCCTCAAAGTTGCCGGCAGCGGCATCAGCGTCAGCATCCACATCCGCATCAGTCAGATTGCCAGCACACAAAGCAAAAGAAATAACAAAAACAAAGCAAAGTTGTATTTAAAGGACACACACAACAATGTTGCAACATAGTCACTTAAAGCGCAAGTGGCTAAAGAAAAAAGTGCGGCATAGAAAAAACGTTAAGAAACGATGCAGCATCGCACCCGCAATCACTGCAACAGCAACAGCAACAACAACAGCAATAACGAAGCAAACACAATAAAAAGTGGTAATGTGGCAAGTACGAATGAGGAAACAAAACGGCGTTGGCAAAAGGCAGAATGCAAATGGCAGACGGCGGAGGGCAGAAAGCAGAAAGCAAAAGACAAAAAAGGGTTAATTCAAGTGGGCTACCCAGGCCGAGTGGCAGCAAAATTGAAGTGGCGCACAACCACACCACCAGCAACAACAACACACCCACACCGCCTGCCGCCTGCCACCAGCCGTGTGCACTTCAGTGCCTCAGCCCGCCGCTGACCCCGTTTCGCGTGCGCTCTGCAAATTCGTTTTTATTTATATTTGCATTTTTTCGTTATTAAATAAAAGCACACAAAAATAATAAAATAAGTGCAACAAAAATAAATACGAAAGCAAGCAGCGGCCTTTGGTCATCCATGCCCCTTCCGCTGCTTGCCGCTTGGTCCACAGCTGCCTGGCGCTTTTTTTCCAGGCGCTCGTCTGTTTATCCTTTAGTGCTTCTATGCAATTAACTAGCAAACAATCACAATCACAACTACAACGTTTTTAACGAGCATTATGTGCGGAGGCGCCACTTCTCATTGCCTTCGCGGCTGCTAAGTTAATTTTTGATATTTTAACTATGCAATTGTTAGATGTCCGTGCTTGACGACCTTCTTCATTAGTGGCAGTGCATGTATGTGTGTGTTTTTTGCTGTTGTTGTTGGCGCATAAATGTGTTATTTTTGTCTCAAATGATTTTTAGCGTTTTTACATAATTTTCATTACACTTGTTGTTATTGTTGTTATGCGCGGCTTCAGCTTTACTTGCCTGTTGCAGAGTTACAGCTTCAGCCGCAATTAAACTGCACTTTTGCATTTCGTGCGCTTTCCTCACAGCAAGCTAACCACTACAAACACAACTACCAGCACACACACACACATTCATGTTACGTATACGCTTTGATGTCCCGCGCGCGTATTAGCGCGAGTGCTCTCTACATTTCATTATACTTTTCAATTTTTTCACATTTTTTCTTTGTCATTTCCATAATTACTATATTTTCCGTGCAAATTTGCCGCTTAATTGTCGCTAAATTATTTGCGTGGGATTTCAAGTTCACGTTCAAGCTAAAGTAAAAGTGGTCAGGTCCTTAAATGGCTTTGGCCTCGCCGTTGGAGCTTAAGTGGCAATTAGTTGTTTTGCTCTTTAACCTTTGATGTCAGAATGCTGCAGTCGCTGCCACGTTGCTGTCAAGGGTTAATTATGTTGTCGTGGGAGGTTAATAGGCAAGCGCCTAATTAAGTGTTTTTTTTTGTTTATATTTTATTTGTTGCCAAAGGGGGGATCTACTAAGTTAGACTGACATCATGCACGATTCATATTGTCCGCTAAGGATACGTCTCATGCAAGACCACGTCCAGTCAGTGTTAACTAACTATGAAGGACTTGCGAAATAGTACGCTTATGCAGTAAACCCTTAACTCCGGTTTGGACTTGCGAGACCGCCATAAGAACCTCTTGACACACTCTCTTAGTCTTATGCTTGCTCACTACCGCTCTTCCATTCTTAGTGCTTGGAGCGCTGTTGCGGTCCACTTTTTCATTTTAGACCACAGCAACTTTGATTGCAGCACGTGATTCACAATGTTGTCGGGCGTCATTCTTTCGTTTATTATTCGCTATATGCAAGTTCTCTCCACTACATACCTCGAGTGGGAGCAAAAGATGTGATCTTCGTTTTCCATGGCACTCCTGCAGAAGGATCATCCAGTTTCGGCTGAATCAGTGGAGGTACTTCCTAGAATATCAATGGTCCGACAAGAACTGGAACTGGGAAGTATGTTTCCCCGTATTGTCTCCCAATCCAGGCTGGTACGTTCTTAATGAAGCTACATATATGCCCAACTTACTTTTTCTGCCCCATCCTAATGCTTTTGCCGATCGTCAAGACTCGAGACTCGGCTGTCTCTCGTTTTTGCGCTCACCGGCTGTTAGACGCTTATGCTGGAAACAGCGTTTCCACATGTTTTAGACGCAGAAATGTCGCCATATAGAAGGGTCCTACACCAAAATTCCATAGCAAAAGACTTAGGAGAGAGCCCTGTGGCAGTCCAACTGTTACCACATATCTTTTTGGACCTGCTCCGTTATGATACCCTGCACTGTTTCCTGCCTCTAATGCCTAATTAGGTTAGTGTGTCAAAGTACGGGTGTGGAAAATTTGACTGGAGACAACTACTTCACGGTTTCAAGGATTTAAATATTGTATTGCCAACGAAATTTTGTTGAATTCCCTAACAACTCTGTCAAAAGATTTTAGCTTTGAGTCTGCCACAGCCATGGGCAATCCAATGTGTAGCGACCCGAACCTATTTAATTACTAGACACAAAGCGATCTAGGAAATACCAGTATACCGAAAATGTCACCGGGGTCAGAGAATTTTTGAAAATATGTATATAGAAATTCAAACGTCCGGGACTCCCCGAAATGAGCTGAGTATATGATCTTGAAACCCTAAATCCTGATACCTGCTTTTGGCATTGGGAAGTAACGTTCATGCATGAAAAAAAGATGTAATTGAAAACTCACTTTTAACTAAAACCTTTCCGAAACTATTGAATGAATCCACAAAAGCTTTTCAAATTGCGAGTCCAAGTAAAAGCCTTGCAGACCATTTGTATAAAACTATCAGAATATGTTTGAACCAAGGTAATTTGGCTGGCTTTCGCCCAAAAGTTGTTCAACAGAATTAAAACCTTCACTTTTTAACGATTAAATTCAAATTTCTTGGGTACATTTTAAAGCAATTTCGTATAGAGGCAACGATATTTTACCCCAACTATCTCGCTGAGCCGTTGGGCGCATAGGCCATAGTTTCATATAACGGTTTTCGACTGCAACAAGCCGCCCCCACACACCCTACCAATCAGCGGAGGCAACGACGAGTTCTACAGCAAGCCACCAATCCAATTTCGTTTCTAATTTCTGCGCCTCCGCCAAAGCTCATCTGCATCAATGCGAGCGCGCTCTTTACTTAGTCATGTGCGAGCGAGTGTAACTGCACTTAGTATTTTTACGATAATTTCGCATTCGTCGTTTTTCGCAATCACGTTGCATGCGCGCACACCCACACACACACACAGAGCAGTGATGCACCTCGATGTATGTGAGTGCATGCGAGTGTTTGTGTGTGTGTGTGGCATACTAAATTGGTTTTGTGTTGCACTGTGGCAACGCTAATGAATAGGCAAGCGTTAGTTGGCATACTTTGCATGCATTTAGGCGCAAAAGCGTTATATAAAAATCCTTTGCAAGCAAAAACAAAAATATAAAAGGCAGCTGCGAAATCTAACGAAAATTAGAATGAAAAAGAATTAGGCAAATACCTGCCTGCCGAGTGTGCTGTTAAGCGCCTAACGAAGAAATAAAGAGCGAAATAAAAATACCGCTATTGAAAGCATATATTTAGGCGTCAGCACAAAAATAAACACTAAATCCAACTAACAAAAGCGCAACTAAAACGCCAAATTAATGCTTAGAAAGCGCAACTAAGCGCACTCAGACCGCACGCCACTTGGCTGCGCATCGCCCATCGAACTGCGCGGCGCGCGGCCTGCAGTAGCGGCCTTAATGCAACCGTGTAAATGCATAGCCGTTGCGCCACATACATAAAAAGGCAATGCATGAATTTGTAGCATGCATTTAGGCGCTGTTTGAGCTGCTCCTTTTTCGCTTTCCTTAATAATTGGAAATTGCAATGTGCTGCAGACGCATTCATGTTTGCTTTGGTGGCTGTTGGTGTGCCCGGTTTTCACGGTGTGCACTTGAAGCGCGGTTGTTTTGCAATTAGTGCGCAATATTCCAGCGCGCCATGCCACCACAGCGCCTTGGGAACGATTTTCTAATCAAAAGATCGCTCGAAAAGCGGCGCGGTTATCGGCCAAAGTGGCTCGTGGATAATTGCTAAAGCTGCTTTCCTTTACTTTACTCTAGTCCCTTTATGCTTTTTTGGTGGTCGTGTTTTTTATTTATGGTAAGCCCGCAGAAAACCATTTTAGTCCACAATCGTTTAATGGCTCAATTAAATACACTGCAAGCGCCTAAAAATGCACTGTCTTTAAGGAATAATTACCCACAGCAAACTTCATCAGCTTCTAAGCTTAGGAACCTATCGTTAGGCATCTGTGCGCCAACTCCTCCCACAGCTCACCTCACTTTTTATTAGATTTCGTATTTTTATTAAATACAAATCATTTTTTGAGTTAAAAAGAGCAAATGTGAACGCATTCATGCAGACCCGCGCAGCACAAGCTTGCCGAACACATAACAGTTGCACTCGCCACTCTAGCGCTTCACTCACAACGCGTTATCTTACACACTCACACGCCGTCAACCCGTGCGAATGCATTCTTCACTCGCTAAGCCTAAAAGCATGCTTCATATGTTATGCGTTCGCGTTTTAATTATTTAACTGTGTTTGAAAAGAAATCGACAAAGTGAAATATCAAATGCGCATACCAAAGAAGCGGCACAAAGCGTCACAAATCCACCACGGCAAAAAATTGCCTCCATGAGTTTTGATATTGACACATCAAAATTGGTACCGAAGCACCACAGCCGTCCCAACTCAACGCTTATCGACGTAGTGACTTGTTATGGGAGGGTGCGTGTGGGTTACGTCATAAAATATTTAATTGGAAAGCTGTCAGTGCCGTCGCTTGCAGCCGGGGTATCCATGTAGTCATGCTCCCCAAGTCGTATTGCATACACACAGGCGCTAATTAGTAAACACTTCCGTTTAAATGAGCACCTGAGCACAAGCAGCTGGGTTTGAGCAGCTGGCGGTGCTGAGTGATGAAAAGTAACAAGAAATTTTTTTATTTGTCGAACTTTTTCAAGCGTTAAATGCCTTCGATTGATTTTCTTTCAGGCATAAGTGTTAAAAATGACACCTATCTCAATGGAGTAGCTATTGTGCGATGAAATGTCTGCCTGAAATCAGAATGACTGATTGGGTGCTGAAAAGGAGCTTATGAAATGCACATGTGCTTAGCTATGAAGTGCTTTCGCCTTTATAGAAATTAAGTTAAATGAAATCATTAAAAATGTGGCAAACAAGTAAGGAGTCAAAGCGTATATTTAGGCGCAATCTGTCATTGTAGAGTTTTTAAATATATAAATTACTTTATTTTCAATATATCATGGCTTTATTTATATTTAAAATATGATATACGCGTTATTGCCGCCTATTTGATGCAATATGTCAACGGCGCAGTATTATCCTTAATCCAACGTAAGTGAGAGGCCACTTTCGTGTTCACCGATGGTTGCCGCGCTGCACAACCGTAGCCATAACTCACAATGCCCACCACAAAGAGGCGTCCGCCCTCGCGCAAGTACAGTCCACCACCCGAGTCATACTGACAAGTATCCCTGCCCGGCGTGTAGGTGCAGAAAGTGGCAACTGGCACAGAGCCCAATGAGCTACGACACTCCTCGGCGCTAATGACATCCAGTCGCGCTGTGAGCAGCTGCGTAGATTGCGGACCACCAAACGAAATGCTGCCCCACCCTGCAGTCTCCACGCGCTGTCCTGCTATGGGTGGCCTCCGCCCACCATCGGTGCCGGTGACGGAACGAAAGGGCAGGCATGCCGGCGCGACGCCACGATTCCAATCGATCGTTTGGCTTGTGCGCAAGAGGGCGATATCGTTGCGCACCTGTTCGGCAGTGGCGCGGAAGTGTTCGTGCAGTATGATCGTGTCGATTTTGTAGTAGCGCGTGTAAACCGATTCGAGCACTGAAAAGCAAGTGGAGAAGCTGAAAAACAACAAAGTTTCACTGAATATTAATACAAGCTTGTTTACCAGTTGAGAAATCGTGTTCGCCGACAACCACCTCTATCAAATCCGAACGACTTGTAGCCGCAGATATAAAACAATGGGCAGCGGACAGCAAAAACCGGTGATGAACTATTTGAGTAGAACCAACATTTTATTAAAATCATTAAGGAGAGCCGAGGCAGAAATACTCACTTATCACCGCACCACAGAAAATCTTGCCATAATTCACTGTTAACACACCGGCCATGGAGGAGTACTCATTCAGACCAGCCACACCTGACGCGCTAACCACCTTCAGTGTATGTGTGCTCCAACCGCAGTCGCACTGTGACTCAACCGCTTCTACCAAACAAGAGAAGCGCCCCTTGCCTGCACCCTCCGGAAAGCCATCATAATTTGCTGAATTTGTTAAAATGCGGTAATCACGTTCTTCCAACGGTTCCGGTGTGGGGGTCAACTGAGAGTCACTTGTATAGTCTTCCGATATTGGCGCCGTTGCTGTAGCGGCCGGCAATGGGTTAGAGCCATTCCGTCCAACAAAGTTGTATAGTGGCAGTGGCGCGAAGTTCAATAGATCCGAGTCGGCCGCTGTTGTTAGCACTTGCGGTGTTGGCTTCGTCGCCTTGCGCCGCTGATTTTTCTGTTTCGCATTTGTGTGGGTCTTTTGCGTTGATGGCGCTATAAAGACGCGCGTCTCTATGCTGTTGGAGAGCAGTGTGGCCAAATAGGCGAAAGCGTTGTTAATGCCCGCTGACACTGATGGGCGAGGAGTTGTGGTTAAGCCATGATGCCCAGTGACATTAGCGCCATTTGGTCTTTTCTTTTTATGCTTGTTCTTATTCTTGTTTTTGTTTTGATTTTTTTGCACATTCGATGGATTGAACAAATTCTCTGTTGTTGCTATACTATTCAATGCGCTGACTCCTGCGGCTCCTGCAGTGGTTGCTGTTGTTGTTGGCGGTGCGGCCATCTGTACGCCAGCAATTGTGACACCTTTCACACCGATACCCATCAGCCTGAGCGGCGGACGCGTGGAAATATATGAGATCACAGCACGGTTGAGAAAGCTCCTCCTCGTCATGCTGCCGCGGCCACAAAAATACTCCGAACCGGATAAAAGTTCGCTTCCTTCACGGTTGAAGTAGAAAATCTCATCATAACAACGCTCACTCAACTGCACGTTGGACGCAGCGTATGTCTATGCAAACATGCGAAAATAAACCAAGCGAAAGCGCAGAGGAGCAAAAAAGTGTGTGAATGTGTGTCGAAAAAATTCGTTTTTATAGAAGTAAATAAAGTTTTATAAAAATATTTAACTTGCTGCTTAAGAGCGTGCCATCCACAAAATTCGGAAAAAATTCACTTTTTTACAGTTAATGTGCATGAGCAGTCAACGTAGTGAGCTTATGGCAATAGAAGCGTTGACTTACTCTGACAAGTGGAAAGTAACGCTGGGGCGAGACGTACCCAGGCAGCAGGCAGTAAGGCTTTGACTGAGCATTGCATTCTCATCTGATGCGCATTAAATTATTTTTTCTGTAGCAATTATCAACATTGAAGAGCTTAAAGTGTGAGTTCTAATAAAAAAAAGTAGCGAACTAACTTCGAAAAAGTCTTTTCGTATTTTGTTAAGGTTAGACATAAGGCTTCATTTAACAAAAAAAAAATTCGGGGAAGTTGAAAAAGAGTTACAGCTGTTCAAAAATGAGGAAAAATAATGAAAAAATTCACTATATTTTGAAATTTTTATACGGAGACGATGCTGTATCAGTTCGTGTGGCACAGCAATGGTTCGCTCGCTTCGGTTCTTGAAAGTTCGGTATGAAAGATACACTTCGCTGTGATCGACCTATCGTTGAAAAAGTAGATGAAATTATGGAAAATATTGACCAGGACCGTCACATAAGCAGCCATAACATAGCTAAGGAACTTAACATTCATCATCAAACGGTTTAGAACCATTTAAAAAAGGTTAGCTACAAAAATAAGATCGATGTTTGGGTACCTCCCGAATTGTCAGTGAAGAATTTAAGGAACTGAATTAACATCTGTGATTCTTTGCTGAAATGAAATGAAATCGAATCATTTCTGAAGCGAATGGAACAGGAGACGAAAAGTGGATCCAATACGGCAATAATATGGTCGCAAAACCGGGACTGATGCCTCGAAAGGTTATGCTGCTCCAGCCTGGTCAACCGATTGACTCTACATTTTATTGTCCACAACTGATGAGATTGTAGCAAGCAATCGAAAAAAACGGCCAGAACTGATCAAGAGAGAGGGCTTCGTCTTCCATCCATCAGGACAACGCTAGACCACACACATCTTCGATGACTCGGCAAACACTTGTGAGAGCTTGGCTGCACCATCGGACTACCATTTATTTCGGTCAATGCACAACTTCCTTAATATAGTAAAGTTGGCTTCAAGTGAAGCCTGTGAAAATTACTTGTCACAGTTTTTCGCCGAGAAACCAGAAAAGCTTTACACTGATGGATTAATGTCTCTGACTGAAAAATGATACACATTTGGTTCATTACAGTTCATTATAAACATAAAAAAAAAACAAGTTGTAGTTTTATTAGAAATACGAAAAGACTTTTTCAACTACCCATTACCTCTTTTATTGTCGACAATGAACCTCATAAATTTTTAATTAAAAGAATTTCAGCTTTTTAAGTAAAATATGGATAACTCCACTCAAAATCTCGCTTCAAAAGCCTGTAACATAGTGGAGAACACTACTCAAAGCCAAAGCCTGCCTTTCAAACCCGCAAATGCTCCTTTTGGCAATTCCACAGCGTGCTTAGTAACTTGTAATTATCCCTAATTTCTTCACTTACTTACTTTTCACTTAATATTTAAACCCACTTCATTTATATACATATCTTCCCCTACCATATTTATATCAATGTCGCACTGGAAGTTCAATTGGTGATCCGTTGGCGCCCTTAGCGTATAACGACAGGAAGTACCAGCCGGATATGCATTTGGATATAAAGGTGAGTTTATCAATATCTTTTGGCCGGCCTTTAAATCCAGCGTATGGTTGCACTGTTCAAATAAACCGAACGCCGCCACGATTACATTCACAAAATAAATTAAAACGAAACCGAATTTGAAAGACATTTCGAAAGCGACATTAAAACTTTTCAATATTTCTCAAGTTCTTTTCCAAGTGAAACACGTCTAACACGCACGATTGATCTACGGCAACTGAGCTTAGCCACTGCGCATGCGTGGAGCTTAACATGGCAATCAATAAATTTGAAACTCCTACTTTTCGATCATGATTTCTCTAAATTTCTAACACAAACCGCCGGTCATTATGCTCAATAGCGGATTGTGTGTGAAAAGAGTTGCCAGGCAAGAAATTTCTTTTTTAGAGTTGTGCATAAAAATTGGTTGTTTCTTATATTTGAAGTAACAAATGCGAGCCGAAGCAGTGTACAACGCCAAGAAGAGGTACTAGTATATTTCCACGTTTCCCACTTTCTTTAACTTCAAAAAATGTACCTCAGAAACCAGAACAAAAGCAACAATAGATCTGTAAATACTATATACCCCTGTTTCCAAGCTTATATTATCTAACTATTACCGTTACAAGTACAAATCTGACAGTGAAAAAAGTTGAACAAATATTTGTGGTCGGCGTCGCCATCAATAATTTATTTCCAGTAAAACCACAAGTTTGTGGCTACCCTGAGCCCAACCGCACGATCAGCTGTTGTTAATGTCTTCGGGCACTTTTTTGAATTCCCACTGTCTTCGTGCACTCACTTAGTTTCGTTTTATCTTTTGCACAGTCACTTGCTTTCTCTTTCATTCTTTGCAGCGGAGCGATGACTTTCAAGAGAACGCCCACATTCGGCGACGGCTTTGGAAGATAGACCAAAAACAAATGTAAAAGCGGGTCATACGCGTTGCCGGCACGGAAGCTGTGCCGCCGATAATTGCAGATTTATTCGTTCGCATTTGGCCAAAGGCCACGAGGTAACGACGATCACAACCTGTTTCACACGATGTAAGTGTGTTGTTGTTAAGATAAGAGTCAATGTACGCTTGACCCAAAGATAATGCTTCAGCTAAGTCGTATGTACGCACTCGTTTGACTTTGAGTGCACCGCCGGAATGCTGGCAAAGAAAGTGCAAGTTGTCTTATCAGAGCGAAAAATGTTAAGGTTTCGAGATTTCAGGCTGGCTTAGATATCTGAAGTGGTTTCGCTGGCGGTTTTGTCAAGTTAAAAGTTTATTAGGGCGCTTGACCTTCCCTTGGAGTGGCGATCGTTGAAGCTTCTTTTGTCAATTTCAATTTTTGAATCGCAGGGCAAACCCCTGAAAGTTCGTTTTTCAGATTTCAAATTACAATTCACGCAATAATTTGAAAAATATGTCTATAGGTAAGCATATATATGTTATATAACATGATGTGTATGTATATTAGAGCGGGTCGGTTTTTTGCTATAAAATCGCGTATGTGAGAAATGCTCTAAGGATCATTCTGAACAACTTTACCTAAGAAACGATGGGTCTAAGCCCGGTTTCGAGTCAGCAATTTTTAAGATGAAGCTTACAAAATCTGAATAATCGGTTGTATGGGGGGTATATGTAGTTGTTCAATCTTGCCGATTCCGAAAAATAATCAATAGATTATCAAAAGACCCCTACGTGGTAAAATTTCATTGGGATGTCTCAAAAACTGACAGAAAAAATGTTTATAGCCTCTAAACAACTTCGGCTTAAAAATCAAAACCAGTTTTAGACCCATGGTCTCTTAGGCGAAGTTTTTCGAAATGATCCGTAGAATATTTCCCGCATACACGATTTTTTGTTTTTTTTTTGCTTCATCTATAACGACCCGTTCTAATGTGTGATTGATTTTTTTCGTTTTTTTGGGCTTCCTGTAAGTCGGCCCACTCTAATGTATGTACTATATGTGAACAAATTTGAAAATTTCAAAGAGCGGGCGCTCAAATTCGCCAATTGGTGTTTGGTTTCAATAGAAAAACATTGGAAATAAGAAAAAGCACACGGGAAAAGGGCTTAGCCAGGGTTGAAATCCACACAAATTCGTGGAAAATACGCAGATTCGCACCTTTGTGGTTATATACCATAAATGTACATGCAGACTTGTTACAGGTGCATCATGTACAGGCAGAATTGTGTGGTATATCGGACCTAAGCCGTGCCCGGCAATCATTTTACTTTAAATACTTTTCAATCGGAGCGTCATTAATTTTTATTTTGGCGCTTTGATTTAGCTTCCATGCGCGTTTATGCTCGTTGCTCGTTATAGCAGCGCTTTGTCATTTCGCACTTAACGGTGTCCAACGAAAGTGATGCAATTGACCTCCAGCGGGCGCTGTGGCAGAGAGTCAAGGCTGATCGATTACGAAGTAAAAAAGTTAAGTTAAAAAACTTTAGAGCAAACTTTGATACCGTTATTGAGTGTTTTTTGTTAGCATTTTGAAACAGGTACAGTTGACAGGTCATGCGTTGGTGGTCATGAGGTTAGATGAATAAATAATTTAGTAAATTATGTAGAAGCAAACACAAGATTTATCTCATAAAATTTATGAAATTTAAACAATTAAAAAATGTACAGTTATTTGCTTTAGTTCGCTGCATTCACGTTACAAATATTTAGCTGCGCAAATGAAAATGCTAACTTAAATGAATACCCACTCCCTTTGTTATTTTTCTTAATTGGATATTGTCCACAGCTTTTTTCTCACTAAGTACCAAACATTGGCTTTTCGCTCACTCACAAACACATGCACATACATACATATGGCAAACTTGCAACGCTATCCTTCAAAGCCAAATTAGTTTCTTCTATTTATTTTCGCAATTTATTTCTTTATTTCATTTTGCATTTTTATGCCCTCGCAGCATGTTGGGTTTCAGGCACTTAACGGGTGTCTGTAGCAAATGAAACTAGTCAAAATAGATGTAAAGTTATATACGATCAGGACGATTAGGACGACGAAAGAATTGAATTTCGGACATCTGTCCTTGTGATCGTCTGTCCATAACGCGCGATCATCTTAGGAGCCAAGGAAGCACAAACTAGTTCAAACTAGTCACAGGTCAATCCAGGCGTCAAAGCTCGTCAAACTGAGATTCGAACGGAGTCCAGCTTTTATTTTAGACATAATAAGGTTTGATGCCAGAAATTTATGAAATCCATCAAAATCGATCTATATTATGCCCAAAATAAAAGCTTCACTCCGTTCTAACCCTAGCTTGTCCTCTCTTAATGCTCCCCTAAAACCCATATATCTACATACATAAAAGTTTCGAACTAATAAGTTTAACTTCCTTCCAGATAGGTAGAGATTGCACTCCATACAATGGTATTTAATATCGAAAGGGCTCTTGAATATAAAGAATATGCTCTTGAAGCATTCCAAGGACATTTCTCCACGGTATGATACCACATGAGGCCACAGAATCTGTTGAAATTCGCGAAAGCGCAGATATCCTAAAGGATGACTACTCCTCATGGACCGAGTAACTGAACTCCATTTGGTATCGGAAAGGACCAAAACTGATCTATGCGTGGCTCATTGGCCTACTAGACCAACCTAACCTAACATAAAGGCTTCGAACCAAGTGGTATAGTTTGTAATCCATCACAATGTCCTCTAATAACGAAGAAATTATAACATTTTGTTAAAAGTATTCACAAGCCTTTGTTTTTTACAAAGAACAACACTTCAAATACTCGCCTCCAGCTGAACTTCGGCTTCCTTACTTGTTTTAATACGTTTTATTGTGTTTTCATGTTTATTTTATTATTTTTTGCTTTGCTTGCTTACACGTTCGTCATCTACATGTGTGTTTTTTTTGTTGTTGTAGTGTTTACTTTTTTCGCGAGTAGAAAATCATAAAAAATTGTAACTTCATTTCGGCCATTTTTAATTTCCTACTCCTCGGCGTGTGTTTTGTCGTAAACAGTCACTAAAGGACAATAACTAACACCAACAGACGGCAAACAGAGCGCGCCGCGACATGTAACATCACAGCCGGACCAGCCCGGCTACCCGACAGCCGCACTCGACTCAACATCCTCAGCTCGCCACAGGCAAGAAAGGAATAAAAGCAAAAAGTGCAGCGACAAAGCTGGAAAATAACTCAAAGTGGATACACCAAAGCCGCGGCTAATAAACGAAAGTCTAATAAAAATTAAAAGATAATAAAGAATTAAAACGAAGCCAACTCAACAATTGTGTCTGCACACAGCCATACGCACATGTGTATGTATGAGCAGATACCTCGTCGCGGAAGTTAAGTATTTAGTGGAAATATGTATGTAGTGAGTTGACTTCTTTATCAACAATAATTGCAAAACGTATAAAGCATACTTCCTTACATTTAATTAATTAAATTAGTTTTATAAACAAGAACTTCTTATGTTTACATTTCATTAACACCGCCTCTCAAACTGTGGAATGCTTTGATTTTTTACAATTTCGACGGTTTGCGCATTCGCTAACTATTATCAGTACAGTGGCGCACAAAGTGGATTGGGGAAAGGTGCTAGTTTCCGTTGCAAGGTTCCTCATGCAGCTGCATTGCTACTCGCCAGCAGATGGCGCTGTAGGTATTGACATACTGCCTTTAGACCCTAATTATAGTATGTTACAGTTCAATTTGAGCTGAAGAATTCGTCACACAGAACAGCAACGGTTGCGTCTCGATATCTAATTTTAGTACACTGTCTAGTCCCTTAAGCCGCGAAGCTTCTAGATATTTAATCCGAGTTCTGAATAATGCTGGACACAAGCTTAGCAGGAGGAGTTCCAGCACTCCTTTAAATCTACTTCTCTGCAGTTTCTACATATATCATCGTTACTTATGCCCAACCGGTTGGAATGTGATGACAGTAGGTTGTGACCTGTTATTCGACCAACAACCGTCCTGCAGTTCTTTCGAGACCGTGTGAGTAAAAAGCTTGCCCGTTTCTCCTCGGGATTCTTGCTTACGATATTGACGATACTAGAAGTCTTTAAGCCACTCCTCGCCTTGATCTGTCTGTCGGCCATTTCGGAAGTTTCATTACATATTGATTTTAGTGACTTTCGTATTTCTTGTTCTGATTCGGTAGCCAGACAGGTGGGACTTTTGGCAACCTTATCAGCTATTTCGTTTCCAGGAATCACTTTGTGGTCTTTTGTGGTCTAATATATATGTAGCCGATTACCATCTGCCATCACATATACTGCCTCCATGGTTCCAAGGGCAGTCTCAGGCGTAATGCGATGTGAAATTATTGCCTTAATGGCGCATGATTCTCGACGTATATATTGATCCTTTTTATGTTTTCCCTACGTTTTTGGCTATCTCAGCCGCTTTTCTGACCGCAAATACTTCGGACTGGAAGATACTGCACTATTCAAGATGCTGAAAGGATTGCTTGATATCCAGCTCTGAGCAATAGATTTCGAGGCCAACTCCACTAGCCATTTTTGATTCGTCTATATAACTGTATAAGTTGTGACATGAAACCTTCTCTCCTAAATAAAGCGAGAGGGAATATGGCCTATTTTATCCACCAACAGCCTGATTATTGAGTTGTGTCCAAAGGTCCTTATCTCCACAATTCTCCCTAGCGCCGCCAATCTTACAGCTGATATGAATAATCTTTCTAGTGCCACTGTTGGAGGGTCTTTAGCGCTCCCCTTATGCAGAGAATAGCGAATCGCTGTATCCTTTACATCAGTTCTATCTAAGAGTTTTTGCTCAGAGCTGTCCATCACACCAAAGCACTGCTGTGTAACACCAAAACATGAGGCCAAGTGATAAGCTCCATATAGACCCCAGCATATTCTTACATGCTTATAAGGCACCACTGACGTTTTTCACTCTCTCCTTCAAATTCACTTTCCATATCTACCTCTACTTTAGCTAGACGCCGACTGCTCGCACCACCAAGACATACTCCAGAAAATATCACGCTTTCAGGCCGTGATGGTGCACAAGTGCTACGCAAGTGAACCCTCTCTAAACGCAGAAAGACCTAGTATGACAAGTAAGTTTTACGAAACTGTCCATAACCTGAAAAACTTGCAAGGAAACTCTCCTCTTCACACATTCATAGGCACATGTGTGTTTCTAACGTTAAACAGATGTTCAAATTCAAAATTCCAACAAATCAGAATTTATAATTAATTCTTTAGAAAAGTAAAAGAAAAACACTTGATGCACAATCCCTTCCCTTGCTTCATGCAGTGATCAAAACGCAACTGACGTAACACGCACACAAACCGGAAGTGGCAGCAACAACAATCACCATGTATGGCTGTGTGTCTAACGCGGCATAAATGGACGTGAAAAGGCCAGTCAATTCGACATAGTGGAGAAATCAAGAAACCGGAACAGAGGAGTCCAACAACACGCAAGAAGCCGCACTCGAAAATAACGGCGCATTGCTGCTAGTTCAATGAAACACACACAAATGTTCAAGGCGATCGAGAAAGGAAGGAAGAAACCGATTCAAGTAGGAGGGTGAGAGTGTTTGTCTATCAATAATTGCAGGTTCCTGCGCCGCCACTCAGCAGTGAAGTGGTATCATAAGGCATATAAAAATAAATATGTTGCTATCGTGCTGCAATAGCGGTGCAGGTGAACTCCCTTGTGTGTTCTCCCGTTCTGCTTTGCGCTGACATTCATAGGAATGCATTACACACTTAATGACAAAGGTAAGGGAGGTCCGGTCCAAGGCGTTCGTGGTGGTCACTGCCCTTTCTTCCGTACAAATGCCTATAAAATGTATTATTTATCAATTTATGGGTGCAACAATAATACGTGTTTGTTGTAATACAACGAAGAAGTTGATGCAACAGGCGAATAATAAATGCATATCCTTTTCAGCATTGAAATAACAAATAAAAAGATAAAAAGTAAAAAGTGAGTGCGCAGAAGAAGAAGTTGTAATGCCATGTGTGGAAGAATGCGACGATTTCTCTTTCCTTATGCAACTCGGGCACCGAGAGATTCCAAATCACAGCAAATCCAATTAACGCAGTGCCCAAAACCCACCAGCCAAAAAAGGAAGGCAGCAAGGATATTCGAGGCTGCTCATTGCAAGAAAGGTTCCGTGCATATGTGTGTGTACGATTTGATCTTTAAATGTACACATGCACTTATAGTTACAAAAATACTTGAATTCCGCATAGATTAACATGGGTTATGTGACCACTACCTGCCTAGAGGCACTGTAAGTGCTGAGCCATGTTTTGCTGTCCTTGAGCGTAGTGACTCAAGTGTCTTCTGCTTCATTTATGCGTATAGAATTACGATTTTCTAACATTAACCCACATTATTTATACATTTGTAAGTATTTACATAGCTATTGAAATGCATGGGAGCTCCACTGACCCATTACAACTCATCATTAACATCCTTTCTCAGCATTTGAATGTGTTTTTTTTTTATTTAGACAAAATATATTAAAATATTTTCATGTTTTTATGCAGTGAGTAACTTCGCGGCCAGAGCATTAATTAAAAATACGGCCTAGTTTGTAAGAAGGGAACTAATTTGATCACATTCTTCTAAACCCTAAAACATTCAGACGTTTAATACTAGAATGATTGCTCTAAAATCACAAAATCATTCGTTTTAGCACTGCCGAAAGCTTTTGAAATATATACGAGCTTTCAATTTTGTATGAATTATGAAAGCTTCATGCATGAAGTTTTGACTAAAGCTTTCACTAGAATTTCATTCGCAGTTATTGGTTTATTATTTTATACCAAATACTTTTGAACAAATCTTACATGTTTCGTCTTTTTCATTATTTTCATTCTGGTTTACCTATAAGCAATTTTAATAACAATTTTTTTATCGTAATTTAAGGTTATAAACACTTGTCATAAAAAAACACATTTTTACGGCCAAATAATGCTAAAATAAAAATCAGAACAATCACTTCTTGTGATTGCTTTCTGAACATGTCATTAGTTCCCACACCCTCTACTCGTTCGGTGTAAAATCTCCCGTAACATCTCACCTTGAACTCATTCAAAAATTCACAAAAGTGTACCGAAACTGCAACACAATCAACAATTGAACCTGTTCCCTGCGTTCTCCTTTAGAGGAAACGTAAATTGTCACATTTATCTAATCAAACAAATACCCTTTATGGGACCCTATGGGAAGCAACAGCAACAAAAAACAGTTCCGCAACCGAAACAATATGCGTTTCCCAGTGAAACCGCATGAAATTTCCTTCCGGTGCAACAACAAATTACACAGCAAAACGAACAATGCAAATGCAAAACGCTGAACAGCAAGAATCCACCACATACCCACACACATCCCAGAGGCTGAAGCCGAAGAAGACAATAATTATGTTGAAAGGAATATGCAAGCGAAAGGAAGTAGAAAAAGTAGAGGAGCAACCGAATTGCAAAAACCGTATTTCACACTGTGGGAATCCACAAGAGGCTGCCATGGCAACAAGAAAGGTAAAAAACTCGAGTTGCTCCTCCGCTATGCCCACCCTCAGCGGTGAGTGCGCAAATCTACCTCGGTGTGTGGGTGTGTGTGTGTGTGTGAGTGAGTGCATCGACCGTTGGCAGCGAGACAAGTGCATGCAGAAGGGATATGCGAGGAAATATGCGCTGAGAAAATATCAAATTAACGGATGAGCGAAATGCAGTAGCTGAAGAAAGCCGAAGATTATTTGTAAACAAACAGCTTAGCTGGGATTTGGTGCTGCGCTGCGGTATTATGCACTGAAACACTTTTGAATGTTTACGTAAGCGTGTAAGTACAGATGTATTTGCATTCAGAAGATACTTTTCTCGGTAGTATTTAAATTATCTATACATCTGGCAATACACTTTCAAATACATATTGACACTTGTATTTCGAAATGATCCAAAACGAAGGTATTCTTTGAAAAATCATCATAAAGAAAAAAATATATATAAATGTACCGTAAAATATTTTTCCGGGTTTAAAAATTTTAATAACCAGAGACTAGACTCCTATTTTCTGTCAGGAATTATTTATCAAAAATACGTATACTAAGATTTTTTGTTGTATCTGCAGTTATTTTTTATCACCTTATTCGGTAAAGATAGCTAGATAGTTGGAATGCACCCCGATCTCATGTCTATTATGTCCTCCCTGAGTCACAATGAAGCACATACATACATATGTAGGTCCTGCACACTAATAAATTCCAGTATACTGCTGGATACTATTAAGGCTATGTGATCCCCAGCCGGATACATAGGTCGAAGGACCTTTATCCTGTGTCTACAGACTGCTGTGAAGTCTAGCAACAGATGCACGGGAGTATTCCGGCTCCATGATAGGTACTTCTTTAGCCTATAGTGTCCAGTAGTTGGTTAGCAACACAAGAAGCTCATCCGCGACTAGGCCCCATAATGAGGGGGTCTCCCCTTCAGCTTCCACGGAACTTTGATTTTCCCAGTTTAACTAATACGGAACTGTATTAGTTGACCTACCAGTTCTGTAAGCATCTTGATTAACATGTAATGGTGCAATCTTAAGACCTTCGACCTGATTGCATGAACTTGAATCTTTTCCATGCTTTTTGGTAGGAAGGAGGTGAACCTTCTTTCAAAAAAGTAAAGCCTTTAAAACGACATCTCTCTGAAGGCTGGTAAACGCTAGCTCAAAGCTAATATCGACTCTTTCAAACGTATGAAATCTGCGTTTTATCATAAAGGCCAAAGATCTTAATATTTTCTATCAAAAATGTGCTGAGTCTTCGGTGGCTTCTATAAAAGACACTAGTGTGACAGTTATTATCAATCGAACCTTCTTAGCTCGTTTTAAAACTCTTTCCCAGAAAGAGAGAGAGAGTTGTTCATAATAAAATGTGCTGATTTGACAGGCTTCGCAGGATTTTTTTCAGTTCTAGAACTCAAATGACCTACTCCGATGTATATGTCCATGAGCAAAATTAATTCTTTGGGCACACGTAACTTATGCAATTCTCAAACTTTACCTTTTCCAATTCACTATGCCCCCTAATAGCCTTTTTCAAAAAAAAAAACAAAAAAAAACAGCAGACTGGGTTCAATACAACATGCGCCGCTTATGCAATTTTATTTTATTTTTTCAAGCGATAGCTGGGAAAAAGTCTCGGAATCCATTAGCATCCTTTTTTCTTACAAAATAAACAGGAGATTTCAGAAAATGTCTATTTACGCAACTTCGGTTGAGTGCAAATGACTTTTCCAACAAAATTTACGCAACCTTGTGTATTCTCCAGGGCGTGAATTGCATTCTCAATCAGCTGTAAATAACTGGAAACCCTTCGAATCTCAAATATTATGCAACAATTCGGCAAAAAGTGCCTACATTCCGATTCTACATTACATTCTTACTACAACATACGAACATCCTCAGCCGAATACCTCACTTGCGAGCCAGGACTCGTACATGATCTTTAGCAGGCAAACACAATCTGTAACAAATTCGCGTTAACTGTCGTTAACACTGCAATCATTTGCAACTTTAACTGACTTGCAACACTTTGCCGCATTATCCTTTGACGCAGCCTTACGCTCGGCTTTCCACGAATTTGCATTCAGCGCACACAAACTACAACTCAAAAGCAAATAATCACTTTGACCATCTTTGTTTGCACAATGCTTGGGTCATGAGCGACACGCACCGAAGCCATGAGTTGCTAGGAATCCTTTGCCGTTCAAGGATTTTCGCTCATTAACCGGATCGTAGAATTTAACTTTTTCAAATTCGTCACTCTGCAGCCTTTCTGACACAATAAGCGCTGAAAAGTGGTAATGTAGCGTTTACTTAGTGAGCTTACGCACGATATTCAAGGATATGCGCAATTAGAAACACTATGGCAATGTAAATATTTCGCGGAAAAATCGTTGTGTGCAAGGAATTGATTTGGCAAACCAGGCAGTTAAGCAGCTGCGTCGACAAAGAGTTGCCTCACCACTAGATGAGATGGCTTCAAGGACATTGCCTTACAATGACTGCTGTGGATGTTAATTTCACAGTGCGAACTGATTACTTTGATTAATTTGTGTTGAGGTATTGTAATGAAACTATGAATACGACTACAAATCGACATAGATAGTGCTTAGATATGGCCAGGCCAGGATGCACAACCTCGTTTTTATACCCTGAACAGGATATATTAAGTTTACCACGATGCTATTAACACCAAAGGAAACCTCAAAGACTTTATAAAATATATATTGGGTAGTCGAAAAAGTCTTTTCATATTTCGTATATTTATAATGAACTTTAATAAACCAAATATGCACCAATTTGGTCGACCACTCTTTGCCAGTTTCCGTTAGAGACATTATTCCATCAGTGTAAAATGTTTCTGGTTTCTCGACGAAAAACTGCGAGAAGTAATTTTCACAGGCTTCTCTTGAAGCCAACTTTAGTTCAATAAGGGAGTTCTGCATTGACCGAAACAAATGGTAGACCGATGGTGGAAGATCAGGGCTATATGGTGGATACATCAAAACTTCCCAGCCAAACTCTCCCAATTTTTGCCGAGTCATCAAAAATGTCTGTGGTCTAGCGTTGTCCTGATGGAAGACGAAGCTCTTTCTGTTGATTACTTCTGGCCGTTTTTGTCGATTGCTTGTTTCAATCTGATCAGTTTTTGACTGTAAAGTGTAGAATCAATCGTTCGACCAGGTTGGAGCAGATTTTAATAGACGATTCCTTCCAATTCCACCAATGTCTCAGCATAACTTTTCGAGGCGTCAAACCTGGCTTTGCGACCATTCGTTGAGTTTCACCTCGCTTGGACCATGATCGTTTTCGCACATTACTGTCGTATTTGATCCACTTCTCGTCTCCTGTTACCATTCGCATCAGAAATGTTTCGATTTCATTTCGTTTCATATAAGAGATCAGCGTGACAAGCTGAGCTCTCCGTCCGTCCGTCTGTATATATGGGAACTAATCCCTCAGTTTTGAGATAGCGATCTAAAACTTCACTCTAAATGCATATCGAAAACTATAAAATAATAATGATCTACGTAATTGAATAACTTTTTAACATAACTTCTTCAGGATTTAAATATTGAGCATTCCACAAATTATCCATTTTCTCAGCCTTCAAGCAGAGAATTAATATAATTATACACTCGCTGTGCAAACAAACAAGCGCTGAAAGGCATTCCCAATTATAGTTTTGACACAATTTCATTATTTTCACAGCCACCAATAATAATCCCTATTATCCTGCGAACAAAAAACTTCTCGGAATTATTTCGATCAAAACAGCAACGAAAACAAATCGGCAAAGCGGCCGAGAACAAGTGCGTGTGAACTACACACAGAGCAGTGAGCTCATCGCAGCGCACACAAAGTTTGTGGGAAGGATCAGACCGAACCCGATCACCTACAGTGCATTTTTATTGTGTTTATCACACTCGATCTTATTCGTTGTGAATCAATAAATGGTAGTGCCTACTTGAGAATATATTCATACGAATATTTGCCCATTTATTGATCTTCTTCATTTATCACATTCCAAAGCAGCGCAATATCCTTTCTAACGCACACAAACACCCGCACATGCACACGAAACAAGTGCACGAAGCAGGGAAGGAGCAACAGCGAAAAGGATCAAATTAAATGCATAAACACGCAAAATGGAATAGATTCTCACGCAGCGTTTGGCCTAACTGGCCGGCTCGCACAGGTAGACCTGCTCGGTTCGGCGGCCGCAATAGCGGTATTGGTATTATCAACACGATCGCATACATGCACTTGTGGAGTGGAATGCAGAGAACAAAAGGACGCTTAGACTAATAAGTCAAATTGTATTTATATACTCAGAAGAAGAAGAAACAGAGAAAAACGTTGGGGAATGTTCGCACGTTGTTGAAATGTTTGGCGTAGAGAAATTGGAGTAAATGAGCCTGGGAAAATGCACTTGTCATGCTGTGTTGACAACACCGAAACCAGCATGTACAAATTTCTGGTAAAAAAAAGCCCTGAAGGCTGTCGGATCGAACGCATATGGGCGCTGCGCCTTTTTCCTTTTTCATGTTTTGTTTTAATTCGGGAAAAAAATTCCTTTACTTTCTTGAAAGTTTCATCTTTTCACCCAAATCGAGTTATTAGATTAATTTTGAATGGGTAAGCGGTGGATGATGTACATATGTATATAGCAGTTAGCTGCTTTTCTCGTTAAATTACTCATTTAAGGAGCCACCGCAGCTCCTTAGCGGGCTATCACCTACAAATAGATCAGAATGATGAAACGAGTTAAAATCCGAGTGACTGTCTGTTCGTGCGTCGGTCCGTCTGTCTGCAAGCGATTCCTTGAGAAAAAATTAAGATATCGTTATGAAACTTGGTTCTCATGTTCCTTGGCAAAAAAAGGGAGGATGAGTTCATAGATGGACGTAATCGGACCAATAACTAAGCACTAAATTAAGATTAGTAAGGCGTGGCGGTCATAATATGTTCAACGTACATACAAGTATATCCCAAACCATTCAAGCTAATATACCAATATTCCCTCAAAATAAATCTTATGAAAACCCCTACCGACGGCGTGAAAATGGCTGAAGCCGGATCATAAACCCGCTCACTGCCTATATAACGGTACTGTTACAAAATTACTAAAAGTGCGATAAATCAATAATTAAATAGGCCAGAGGCATTAAATTTTGCATCTGGGTGGTGTAAGAGAACTTTATAGGAGCCAGGGTCAAAAATGGGCGATGGACATAGCACAGATGACATTTCAGTGAAAAGCCATATCTCACGAACTCAACCGATAGCGACCAAATTTGACATATAATGTTGCCTTGATATTCGAATAAATAATTTTTTTTTATCCCCATATACCTCATGGAAAGATTTTCGAACTTCCAGGTGGCTTTTCGTAAAGCTATGCTGATCAAGCAGGGTAGTACTGATCACATTTGACACTAACCTAACTTCTTCTAAAGAAATGTCAAGTAGAGTGTGATACATTTGCCTCAAACTTCGCACAAACTAGACTCATTTGCATATACTATATACATACATACATATGTATGCTTGCCACAAACATGATATCGTATAAGACAAGGGTTCCATGCAACAAGGAGAAGTAATAAAAAATTAAGTAAATTGAATAGGGTGAAATAAAGGAAATCTACATTGAAGTTATGGTTGCGTGTGACCAGGTGTGCGCTTGGCTTGTGACTGCTGAGCGCCGTAGAAAGCCATTTGCAGCGCATGTATCGAATCTCAAATAACTGTACCCTGGCGCATAAGAAAAATTATAATTAAAGCATATGTAAAAATACGCGATTGTGTGTACGTATTGTTATAGCGGTTGAATCAATTGAAAATATTTGTTAGATCTACTCGTATACTTATCGACATAAATAGTTTCTCTGTGCGCATGCGCAGAAATCGCAAACGAGCTACATTTTGTCTGCGCCACGGAGCTATGATTGGTAAGACAAAGTCTCATTTCAGGCGCAGCTTGTGCGAATTATGACTTCGCTGTTGTAAAGAGCAATCGAAAAAGGGGTGGCTTTTGGAACAAAGCTTCTCCAATTTACTTTGCGCTTTTATGTGCTGCATTCGTGCATATCAATTATTTTGCTTTTGGGATTCAATAGTGATGTGAAGTAGACAATATTTATTAGCGCAAATAAAAATCAAAGATATCGAGAGGAATTAGAAGGTCAAATAGAGGTCAGTCTACTATCGGCAACGTCAAAAGTCCTGCCGGCATCACCATGTAACATAAAAGAAGCTCCTCTAACCGTTCAGTGAGGATGTGCAATCTAATATCTATATCTTTTAGTAACAACTTGCTGGGAAGCAAGAATTATAGGAATACAGATAACGAAACTGTCATCCCGTTAAAACTTTTTGACTGCATTTGACAGTTAAATACATTGATTCTTAACGTCATAAACGTAAGGATTGATTACCATGAAAGTCTGACAGTTCGCTCCGCTTATGACATTGAGTACCACAATCTTGTCTCTGTCAATCTCGTTGGTAACCATTTCGCTATCGAGTAGTCATTTCGTTTGTAGACATACATAACATAGTGAAGTTTGATCACTTCTTATAGATTTTCCCTTTTTCTTCTATATTAACCCACCCTTAAACAACTCCTTACAACCAGAGCAAATAGCAAAGTTTTCTTTTGAGGCAGTAAAGGGATTGCGGTGTAAAAAATAGCAATTTCACTACCAAACAACATTAAGCAGCCCAACAAACGCCTGGCAAGCGGATCGACCGAGCAATTCTTTACACGACAGCTGTCGCAATCCGTCAAGCATGGCATTTCTGGCTGAGCGCAAGAAGTTGCCGTGCCTCATGCACCCCTGGACACTCTTACTTGCAATAAATATAAAAAAGTAGAACTAGGCACAAGCAGCCTTACGCTCATCTGTATATATAGCTCATGCTTTGAACAATTGTTGAGTGCGATCATAAGACGTCAGCGGTGAGGGGAAAGTTGAAACAAATAAATAAAATTTGGAAAACAAGAATCTTTTCATGCGCAAAATAATTTTCATATCATGAAATCCGAACGCACAACCACACACATATAAGTATACAGTTATGAATATACATACATACATATAAGGACAATCAAAAGCCTGAATGGCAAGTTTCCGAGACTTTTGTCAATCTTGTGTCAGTACAATAAAGGGCGAAGGCCCTTACATTTTCCCTCTTTTCATTTGCGCTTGGCTGCATTGCCTTTTTCTTCACTTACTTACTTAGAGGACGCTTCCTGGTGGCGAACGCGTGTGAAAGTTTTTGTTACGGCGACTGAAGTGCGCAAGGACACGCTCCAGCCATTTTGTTTGCCAGCGCTGGCTCACGACGAGGAATTTGAATTTTCGGTGCTGGCAAGAGGTCGGCAGGGCGCATGCGCGGCTGACCGTGGCGCTGTGTTATTGCGCAATGGATTTTGTAAGCACGCCACCTGAAAGGTGTACGTAAGAGCCAACTTTTGGGGTGGGTCTTTGATGTCTACGATAAAATGGTTAGCTGTAATGTATTTCTTGGTAGAAATTGCGCATTTATTTTATCAATGCTCTCAAGGAATGCGTCTGACGTGTGTTTCACATGAACAATCACAACTGATTGCAGCAAAATAATTTTTTAAAGCAAATCGAGCAGCTGGGTGCGATCTATTTTAGTCCGAATAGCTATTAGAATATACAGTTATTATATTTTCTTATTTGCCCGGTATTGTTGAGTTCGCCTGAAGTCCGTAGCAGCGGTACTTAGTGTTCCAGAGCACGAAACCTTTGCTGCTGGCAATATTTTCGAATTAATTTCCTACAAATGATCCATCATTAACAGCGATAGTTCGACTAAGTGTCGCTCGCAAGTGTCCTTGCCGTGAGCGGAGCGCTTCTTTATGTTCGCCAAGCGTTTTTAAGTACACAAAAATATGCGCGTTTGCTTATTGAATTTTAATTGCAGCGATTTTTGTCACATTAGCATAGAAACTTTCAGCTGACCATCTTTTTCGTGACCTCTCTTCTGCATATACCGACGCTCTTATGAATATAGAATACAGAAATATTCCAAAAATTCGAATAAAAAGACATCCTTCGTAAAAGAACATCGCCAAATTTGTTAACAAATAAATGAAAATGCGAAATTATGTACAATTATTACCGTCATTCTTGACTAAAATCAGAAAAAATTAGAAAACAATGTGCTCATAAATATTGAATAGTTCGCGTTGTGCACACATACACACGCAAATGTCGCGCATACATGCTCACATTAGCCATTCCATTCAGTTGACATTATTTTCGAATACTAAAAATATTGCCGAAATCCTTGTCGTGGGCGTTTTTGTGTGTTACGCTCAACAATCGGCACTGCCATTGCTTCGGCTACGAGCTCCGCAAACACTACCTGGTCAAACGCGGCTTCGCAGAATCTCTTACCAACACCATACTACCGCTTACTAGCACGCAGGCAGGCAGTTAGCCAAAGCGATTGTTGGTTTTATAATCTTCCACATTTTCCTACTTAGTTATCGGTTTGTTGGCGTGGGCCTCCTGCCGGCACTCGCGTAAAATTTCGCATTTTCTCAAAGGAAGAGCGCACACAAAAACGACAAACGTCGCAATAACAACTTTGGAACTCTGGTGAAAAAAACCCAAAAACACCAATTAGTGCCATTGTGTTAAACTGGTCCACCAACCAGTGTTTGCTCGGAGGTCGCTCCGTGTCGTGTCAATAGACTGCGATAATATGTTTCCCTCAGCGAAGAAAAGCGTAGCAAACCTCTCGGTTAGATGGCTTTCTTTCGCGGAAATTTGTTGATGAAACATCTCTTCAAGTTGGACGTTGTCGTGCTGCGCTACGCTGACAACAGAACGCTAGCAACTTAGCCAACTTAGCACCTTGGTCTCACACAACTTCGCTAACGAGATGTGAACTTCCCGCTGGTGTTAGTAGAAAAGGTATGCATCTATCCAAATGGACATCCGACGGTGCAGCTTCGGAGAAGTGGCTAGCACTGAGACTGATCAGTTTAGTTTTGCTGCTAACCAACAATTTGTGGACAGCATTTCGATTAGTCTCTGGGCATAAAGTAATTGCCGTAGTGATGGTCTGAAGCATAAAGTGTCGGAGAAGCAGCAGAGGAAATTTCCTAAATGAACCGTTTAAAACCGGTTTTGTTCCCACTTTCTGAAGTATCATAACCTCAAATAAATATACTTATTTTTCGTCAAAAAAAAAAAATGTCAAGACTATATTAACTCTGGAAACAACTTAACTATCTTAATTGCTGCCGTTTACGTTCCTATCGATCTCGTTGACTTAAGAGTTCTCTCAAATGTTCTTAGAGTTTTTTTTTAAGAACTCTTGAGCTAAAAGTTGTTATAGAATTTCTGCTAAGCTGCATTAGCCGAGCCTTTTTAGGAATATTACATTCCAACAGTCGAACTTAAATGGTATTGTTAGATTACACTGCATTTTCGCTTCCAATGTAGATTACTTTGTCTTTTGAGTTTTGAAAGCCCATATTTAAAGCTCCTTCTGGTCTTTCCGTTGCACCTTTCGAGTTTTTATACGCTGAACAAGGTATATTAAGTTTTCCACGAAGTTTCTAACACCCAAAAGAAAATGTCTGGGACTCTACAAAGTACAATATACCATATATAATTTATCACCGTGACGAAATGAGACGATCAAGCCATGCCCGTCTGTATATATTCGAACTATACCTCAGTTTTTGAGATATCGATCTGAAATTTTGGATACGTTCTTTTCTCACCACGCAGTTGCTCATTTGTCGGAAGCGCCGATATCGGACCACTATATCATATAGCTGTCATACAAACTGAACGATGGATATCAAATGCTAGTATGGAAAACCTTTACATTGACGAGCTATCTTTACGGAATTTGGCATGGTGCCTAAGCCTATGACGCAATCTCCAAAAAAAATTCTTTTTATCTTTTAGACCCCTTTATGCTAAAGAAAAATGCAACGGTGCAGGGTATGAAAGCTTCGGTGCAACCGAAGTAAACCATTTTTCTTGTCAATTCTATTTTCGTACCAATTCGCATTTTTCTCACATAAAATTTTTGCCACACACGCAGCAAGAGCGCTTCAACCAATTTCTATTTAACACATCACACCAAATCAATAGCAGTAACCTCTTCCGCCACTTAATTGATACTTGTATTCCATTTTCCATCGATACGAGATCACTAAATCCACTTCACCGTCAAACAAAACGAATTTTCTGCCAATAATTGGCAACGTTCCAACAAATTGCTGAAAAAGGGTGCGAACACTGTCTAAACTACAGGGGAGAAGGCTACTTTCTTACAAATTAGACTCACAAACACAAGTACACACATGAATAAAGGGCGACAAGCTTCCAAGTTGACTGCTCTGAATTAGTCTGAATTGGCTGATGCAACGGAAAGTTATGTCAGTGACACAGACAACTGAGCACAAGAGCAATAGAGGGAGTGAGCCGAGCGGGAAGCGGGCAAGTGAGTGGGTGTGACCAATTGGCTGTTTGACGTTGAGTGTGATTGTCGGGAAACTGCTGACGAGCAACTAAGAACCACTTGTCACAGTTTTCATGCATAAATTGCTTGTTTTTATAACATTACAACAATAACAACATGGCACAACATTTTCATATAGAACGCGTAGCGGCAACTGATTGCAAATGTTTTTTGTAGAAAAAAATGAGTAAAACAAACCCACGACTAAACACGGGAAGAGACGGGTGAGCGTGCGACAATGAATTCATTCATAAGTTAATTTGTAAAGAGCTCTCACATATACAGAGTGCAGCGGTACATAGTGCGGATGCTGAGCTTGTTGCCGTTATTTAGTTTTAGCTTGGAGGCAAGTTCCCACAGCACTGACTTTTCGGCGATTTCATGTAGCAGGAAGAATCATTAACTATAAAAATTCATAATTTGGAAAAATTTCTAATATAATTATATGTACATACATATTTACATATATAAATATCTTATGGCACGTAAATGCCAACATTTCGGCACTGTCAATGAACGCTAGTATTTGTTGTTTGTATGCATTTATGTATGTATGACAGTCGTTGTTTGTTTATTATTATTATGAGTAATCGTTCGTCATTTTCCAAGGCTGTCGTGAGTGGTCCAACAACTGTTCTTTGCGATATGTTTTCACTAGCAGCTTTAGATAGCTCAACGAGCCGTATGTCCGAAAGTCGAGCTGTCAGCCATGACACTATGCGCACACTTTTCCTTGGGTTGATTGAGAATAATTGAGTGATCTGATTTACTGTCACTTGCGGATGTGGGAGATTGGGCCCTACGCACCCTCTATTAAGAACACAATATATACATATGTATGTACATATATAGAAATTATCCAAAGGCAGCCAGTATCCATTTGTATAGCTATAAAACGTTGTCGTATATAATGCTAGTGATGGAATGGAAATGAAATATTCGTCTAGTTACATTTTTAAATGTGGTTAAAGAAATGTTCAGACGAGAAACTCGAGTGTTTTGCGTCGATATGTGGCAATGGATGAAACTAGCTCCATCATTTCACTCTGATGTCGAATCGACAGTCATACGAGTGGAATGCACACAACGAACCCGCTCCAACGCGCTCCAAAGCGTGGAAAAACGCAACAGTCGGCTGGCAAGGTTATGGGATACGAATGGAATAATTTTAATTACCTTGAAAAAGGAAGAACAGCGACAATTACCAAGCGTCATTGGATCGTTTGAATGACAAAAAACGGCCGCATTGGAAGAAAACTGTTTCAAAAATCAGTGAAAATGAAGACCAAAACCCATGAATAGGGCTTCGATTTGCTTCCGCATCTACCGTTTTTTCCATATTTCCTGTTCTCATATCTCAAAAGAATGCTCGCTGGGAAGAAATTTTCGTCGAATAACGGGTGATCGCCGAAACAAAGGTCTATTTTGAAGCAAAGGACAAGTCGTACTACAAAACTAGTATACAAAATTTGAAGGGTCGCCATAATCAATGTATCATCCTTAAAGCGAACTATGTTGGATAAAATAAACGATTTTTTTCCAAAAATGTGGTTTATTATGGTGAGCCGGGGACTTTTTAATTGATGTGTTATAAATGATTCATTCAATGGAAACCTTTTCACCTACACTTTTTGCGAAAACGAAAGTGTTTTAAAATAGCTGTTCGCGTTTAAACACTCATTCAGAAGTAGAGGTGAAGAAAAGTGTTTTCTAAGAGATCAATGACTAATATTACGTACTTTCGTACATTCATACATTTTAAAATGCAACGCACCTTCGATCAAAGATCTATTAACAATACTAAATCAATATCTACAATGCCATTCTTTCTATATTTTTATTACATTGAGATATACTAGAAAATGATTGACGAACTTCGAGCTGTTCTAGGGCAAGAGACTGTAGAAATCGAGTTCACTTTGATCGCACATTTTTTCTGTACACTCATAGAGATGAGTGCTTTACCCCAGTATTCAATACTTATAAGTATGTATATTTGTATGTATGTGTTTATATTAACGAGCTGTTTTTTGCTCAAGAATGTGATTATTAAAGAATGTGCAACTGCATACAGTTTTCTTTCTTCTAATCGACGCAGATGGTCTTAGAAAACAGAGTCAGATAAATATGTGAAAATGTAATTAAAATTGTTGTTAAAATATTTCCGGTATTTACTTTCATATTGCACCTTGTTGGCGGAAGGTTAATTAGGCGTCCACAGATTTTTAAAATAGCACTTAATTCTAAGATCCAATAAAAATATTGAAAGATGCACCTCGCTCTGGTCGACCTATCGTTCAAAAAATCGATGAAATTATGAAAAAAAACTGACCAAGACCGTCACATAAGCAGCCATGACATCGCTAAGGAACTTAACATTCATCATGAAACGGGTTTGAATCATTTAAAAAATGCTGGTTACAAAAAGAAGCTCGATGTTTGGGTACCACACGAATTGTCTGAGAGAAATTTAATGGACCGAATTAACATCTGCGATTCTATGCTGAAACGAAATGAAATCGAGCCATTTCCGAAGCGAAGCGAATGGTAACAGGAGACGAAAAGTGGATCAAATACGATAATCCTGTGTGAAAAAGATCCTGGCCCAAGCGTGATGAAGCTCAACAAATGGTCGCAAAGCCAGGATTGACGCCTCAAAAGGTTATGCCGAATGTTTGGTAGGATTGGAAAGGAATCATCCACCATGAGCTGGTCCAACCTGGTCGAACGATTGATTCTGCATTTTACTATCAACAACTGATGAGATTGAATCAAGCAATCGAAAACAATAGCCAGAACTGATCAACAGAAAGTGCTTCGTCTTCCATCAGGACAACGATGACTCGGCAAAAACTAGGAGAGCTTGACTGGGAAGTTTTTATGCATCCACCATATATGTAGCCCTGATCTTGCACCATCGGACTAATATTTGTTTCGGTCAATGCAGAACTCCCTTAATGGAGTAAAGTTGGCTTCAAGAGAAGCCTGTGAAAATTACTTGTCGCAGTTTTTCACCGAGAAACCAGAAAAGTTTTACACTGATGGAATAATGTCTCTAGCGGAGAATTGGAAAAAAGTGGTGGTAAAAAAATAAGTTGAAGATTGAGAAATACGAAAACACTTTTTCTACCCGAGACTACCCAATATAGCTTGTAGGCACAACCGGAAATGACCCACAACCAATTAATGTCACTGAAGATCTTGCTAACACGTAATATCTGCATTTCCTAAGCCTGTATCTACCAATGCATGTGCTTCGTAGGATTCCCTCTTCTTCACAATATGGCACACACGCTGGAAGTGTGCGCTCCTCGCACACACACGAGCACGAAGTCTCCCCGTTTGATCATCTGGAATAAGAGATGGGTGATTGATATGGGGATTCACCGTTTTGTAAGCGCAAATTGGAATACCGTTTCATGTCTATATGCAGTTATATTTTTTATTTGCAAACACGCACTCACACATGCACACTTTACATGGCGACCTGTCGTTAGCTTAACTGTGGGAATTTTTCGAACTATTGATCTCAACCACTTAAACCGTTCGCATTGATCATATATTTTCATTTTTATGCATTACATACAGACATACAAACGTATTTAATTTCTTCAGAAGTCCCTGGGAATATTTTGCATGTCTTGGCGCTCCGCTCATCCATGGCGTATTGTTGTTGTGCCTGCGCTCCTTTTTCCCACATTATTTAAACAGTTTACTTTCACATACGAGTATGTATTTACGTACATCCATACATATGTACGTATGTATTCATGCCAACTCATTTCATTTCAGTTCATATTTTCATTGGCATTAACATTAACAGGTGTCCTGCGCTGCTCATTCTCCTTCGCTCATTGCAATGCTCGCCGATGTGCATGCGAGCATGTGTGTATGTATGTGTATATTTTAATGTATGTGTGGTGTGGCTGTTTTTTGGCTTTTGTAGGTGTTACTTTGCTTGTCAGCGCAAATTTTTATTCATACAAGTGTTATCCTTTATTAAAAATTTTCTCATTTCGCTTTTGTTGTTGCTCTTGCACTGGTTGTTGCCACTTCCCGTACGCAGTCGTTCTTATGCGGATTGTTATCTATCTCGGCATAAAGTACATGATTTATGGTCGCAGTGGAATTCCCATGCTAATCGGCATGAGAGCCAAAAGAAGATAGCACTTCTAGTATGTCTTATCTGCGATCAAATCCTTATCTACAGGAGTATTGCGTTGTAAGACGGGCAAATGCTTAGAACCGTATGAAAATTTGTATTCAAGTTCAAAATAATGCCGATTCGTAACTATTCCAAGTTAGAAAGGACCAAATATATTTTCTAAATTTATTTTTATTGAGATATTACTGTTATTGGGAGCTTGTAAACTATGCCCACACACTATTTTTCGATATCAGCAAATTCCTTACGCCGTTGCTCTGCTTCTTCCGGCCGCATCATTAACCAAAGTCCGCTTAGTTAGTAGTAGTTGTAGTAGTAAGTATGAGACGGGTCCTTAAACTCGTCAAATCTGAACAAAACCACGCTCAGCTCAATTTATAAGCTTCTAAGAAAACAATAGCTTCTATTTTAATTTATTAGCTATTTATTTAATAATTTTACGATTCACTTAAGCTCGCTCAACTGTGCCCACTCTTTCACCGTTGACAATGTGTGAGAATTCTCTGTCATCCGCACTCCATCGACACTTTTGGAGTTCAATGAGCAAAGCCAGGGGCCAAAGCAAATTAGCGCTGACTTTAACTGTCACTAAGGACATGCAGACAGGCTTCAAGCATAACATACACACAAAGGTAATTTGTATATCTATGGTGTATGTCCATACCTCAGCCCTAGGATCTGTGTTCTTATTTTTGTGACTCACGCACCGCTAGGATCAACAAGTCGGCACTCACACGTTCACACACATGTCATGAACATTGCCTTCTAAGGAATTCGACAGCGGAAATGAGACTATAATGTGGGGTGATTAGGAGCGCAGCCAAGCGTTTGCTTTAGGGGACCCTATCTATTGCTATTTAAATATTTATTTTGAAAATAAACAAGACAGGAAAGTCCTCCGGAGAGTTGGGAACAAAGCGCCAATTAGAAAGGGACATAAATATTAAAAATTAACTAGAGAAATAAGAATGTTGATCAAAGCGGGGAAGTAAATGAGAAAAGGGACTATTTATTTTATAGGGAGTTAATTGACAAGATTGCTGTGTGAAAATATAAACATGCAGAATAAGAATTTTTAAGTAAAAAGATACTTAGTTAGGAATTTCTTTAACAATCAGCGCAGGCGTTAGATCTTGTCTCCGAAGAGTCCGTAGTTTTTGCCTTCACATGCTCAGCCGGACACTCGAAATGAGCGATCTCAGCATGTCGTCCGTAAAGTGACCATTAAAATTACAATTCATTAAGCAACTGTTATTATTAAATTGGCACTTCAAATTGATCGGCGTCGCTGCTAGCCGCTTGTCAGGAGAACAGTTGTTGCTGACCATTGCCCGAAGGGATCACACGAATGATGGGAATCATATGCATTAAGAGCCGAAAATATTCAAAAATACACACACATACAGATGTGATGAGTACGTGGAAGTGATTTTGGCTCCTTGACGCTTATGTAATTCGTGAGGTCTTCGAGCGCTTTCAACTCATCGATGTAAAGGGCTGAGATTGTTAAATGGACACTTTGCAGCTAAACGTTTTGCGGTCGAACTCGATGGCAGCCACAAAGTGCAGGTATGAATGTATGACGTTAAATGGATAAAGTGTCAAAATCAAAGGCGTTAAAAGCTTCTGCAAAAAATGGCCCTGAAAACAGATTTCGTACGCACACACACACACATTCTCACGCACTGAAAGAACAAAAGCTGTCAAAAATTGAATTTCGCATGTGCCCACATACATACATACATACGTACATATACACGGCATACAAATAAGGATTACGGTTAGCAAATGAGCGTGAAAACCAAAAATCGTCTAGCAAACACTTAGCACATACACACATATGTACACATGTAAGTAAGTAGGTCAGTTTACTCGTAACGTTTTTGCATGCGGGAAAGTATTTGCTTTCAAAAATTCTTACAATAAACCTTGACAAAGCTGCAAAGCTGGTGAGCAATTATCTCTGTATTGCGGTTTCGAATCGTAGGGCATTTCCTCCAGCTGCATGATTAATTTTTAGTGTCATTCAGTTGTCAAAAAGGGCTTTGTGGGGAAGGAGCTGTTCAATTCACCGATTCTACAGGGAACTGAGGTAAGGAAACTCAATATCCAAAAGTACACACTTGTGGAAAATGGTATGTATGTACTCAGCAAAGCAAAAATTATGACTTTACTAGCTTGCAATGATTATTTAGTACAGATAAGTTGGAATGTGTCATGTTTTTCCAGCCTTCACCAAAAAGAGTTACATCATTTCCCAAAGTAGCAGCTACACATCAACCAAGAATGACCCAAATACGAGGGTCTCATCAAATACCTTCAGCAACCGACCGGAGACGGCGTTTGAACCAATTTTCGAAGCACTTTTGCACTTTGATTGAAGTGTCTCCAAAGCACACGTTCCGAACGCATCAACCGCCTCTTCAGGTGTTGACCTTTTTATGTACAGAAATAAAAATAAATGATTCGGTGTCAAGTCAGTGTTCACCGTACTCATCAAATCGATCTTTTGAGTGCTCAAAAATTAAGTTGTTTATTCGATGAGCGAAAACTCGTATTTTCCTGGTGAAGAGTGATCCATCTTCGGCGGTTGATTTTCCTAATTTTTTGAAAGACTGGCAAAAAAAAAATAGTTTTATATCACTCAGAATTTACTGTTCTGCATTGTTCTGGTGCTAAGATTGCGACTTGTTCATGTTTTTCCAAAATTAACTCGCAACCACTTGCTTGGAAATGCTTCGTGTGCGAACAACTTTTTTTGGATTCGGCTCACCTTTAAAATCCCATACAGCCAGGAGCGGTTTGCTGTCGAGCTGATACGCGAGAATCCACGATTCATCACCATAGACGTGTTTCGAAGTACCGTTATCGTATTTTTCTAACATTTCTCTCGACCAATCGACAGGAGCCTTTAGAGCGATCGACAAATTGTATGGGATCCAACATGAAAAAATTCGAGAATTGATCGACGGTAAATTTTTGGCTTAGTTGAATATTTTAAGTCACGTTAAACAAGACAAATAACGATCGTACGTCAAAACGCTATGAGTATATATAACAAAAAAGTGTCAAAGTTTACGATAAAGTTGTTATCTGGAAGTTCGATCTGAAAAATATGTTCGGAGGAGTTGTACATAAGCCATTTGTATCAAATAAAATGAAACCGAAAACGTAGTATTAATTCCCTTTTTAAACATGTACATACATACATATTTATATATATTATGCCATTATTTGACCTTTTTTAGATTGGTAAAAGCATTTCCTCAAGAATTTCCATACACATGCATACACCCATACATATGTACATATATGTAAGTACTTCTGTATAAGCAGCCGTAAGTGATGTGTGTTTGTATGTACCAAGTACTTTTTACATGCATACATAAAAATCTATATGTAAAGAAATATTTGAATATTCGAATACACATACACAGAACTACATTCATCGTAAGTGTATGTACGTATATATGCATGATTTTAGGCGTGCATGCCTTGGCGTTCGCGACCCAATAATTTCCGATATGCTGTTGTTGCTATTGCTATATTTATTTTATAGTGTTTTGTTTTCTTTTTTTCATTTTGTTTATACGTTTCCCCCTATAGCTTATCAGCGGCTGCTCGATGGGGCATTGCAACAAAAACGAAAAAAAACCAAACCAAAATATGCCAATAAAGTACGAGTAAGAACGTTTTTGAAATGCATTTACAAGCGTTTGGCTTTGAGTGAGCGACGGTAGCGATTGCAACATGGCATGAGTGGCCATGCCGGCGTCCGTTTGGAGGGGGAGGAGTAGCTGAGCGGAGCGTCTACTGCATGCATTTCCAAATAATGCCAGAAAGGCAAGCAGGCAGAACGGTAAAAATCTCGATTCGATGGGGGCATAGCAGCCAATTGCTTATATTTTTAAACCTTTCACTAAATAATAATGCCGCAACAGACCCAGCAGGAAAAGTTGTCAAAAATGCGCTCTAGTATGAAATTAGTGCTGCAAAAACTTAAAAAAAAAATATTAGATTTTTTTAATATTTTAACTTAGTGCAATAAATTTTAATTTTCAGTTGGCTGAGTCAACCACATACATATGCATAATTTATTTGTAAATAAATACATATGTATGTAATTGTTTTAGTGCTGCTCATCGGGGTTTCTGACTTCAACGCGAACTTAGCGAATGAATTTGCTTTTGCTTTGTTTTCGCGCTAATGAAAGTGTATATTAATCGCTGGGAGCCCGCATATACACACATACATATGTATGTCCATATGTATATTTGTACGGAGGTATATGTAAGTTTGAGTCATGCAAAGCAAAGCTTCATATTTATAATTATGTTTGTATATAAATATGTATATATATACAATGCACACCAATAACTAATGAATTGTGGTATGTGTGTTCACATTTATTAATAAATTCCTACCACCCAATCAACCGTTCGTTCGGCGGTATGTATTTGGCGGTCTAACGACCTCTTTACCCCTCTTTGATTTGCCACTTAACGGTCGCTTCTTTCGAAACTCTCGGCTGACCACTCGTTCCAAACATAGATAGTCATACATACATTAGCGTGAAGCGTTCATTGATCAGCGGCACATTGCTTCGGCGCAAAATGCTTAACGAAACCGCTAAGTAATTTCTAAGTAACTTCTTTATATGGAATGCGCTGTGCTGGAATTGGATGGGAGACAGCGTCAACAACACCAGTGACACGGCCTGTCCACATATGTTCATATGTCGCTCCATATGCGCGCAGGCATGAATATACAAACAAATATGTGCTTTCTTTGAATGTATAGATACATACATATGTATGTAAATACACAGAAACATATTTATGTACATATGAGGTGACTTATTGTATAGAGGTTTAATTGGCGCGTACTGATTTTATTTACTATTATTCAACTGTTGAGCGGAATAAATTTTAAAATTGGTGCAAATGCCAAAATGCCTTCAAAAAATAATTATTATTCATTTATTATATTTTTCATTACCTTCTTTATTAATAATTTTATATGCCACTTTTTATAAATGAAACACTCATTCCGATAAAAATTAAATAGTTTGAATTAAACAGAATTTCCAGCCGCAATTGAGAAATGCTAATCAGTAACCAATACATGAATGAGCATACATGTAAGTATGTACCATGTATATGTACACATGAATAAAAATATTCTACAAAATATGCTTTTTGATTTCTTTTCGTAAAAATGCATATGTGGACCACCAGCTAATTCCTATTGTACACACATACTGCCTTTCATTCAAATGTTAATTGACCGCTGCTGAATACAACAAAAAGTCAGTTAGTGGCACGCGAGTGGAGCATATCCACTACCACCATCTATACTAAGCTCTGGATGGTCTAGCGTCAAGTCCGTGTTAATTATCAAAACAAATTTTGGTTGATCCAACGTCTAACCCCGCTGTCAACCGCACAAAACAGACATTGTATGTAACTATAGATTCTCACGTCACTTCGCTAATGTGTTGAAAATTTACAGATGATGCATCAACTGTGTATGCGCCTTGTGTTCCATATCAATTATGACTACCGTTCAATAAATGAATTTATCAGCAGCAACGCGGGGACGGCCAACAATTAACATATAGAAGTAGAAGCAGCAGCGCACAATCACACGCGACCATAAATATAATACATGAAATAGACAACTGCCTAGAAAAATTATAAAAAATAAAGGAGCAAAGCAGGAGCCAATCGAGCTAACCATGAGTGTTGAAAGCAGAACATCTACATACATATATGGCGGTTAATAGGCAGTAAAATCAATATAAATTTTAAACTAAAGAAGACTTTATTATATATATTTTATTATATTTATGTAGGTATGTATAGTAGGTAATAGTGTTATAATTAATGCAAGGAGTATGAACGATACTCGTGTATTAGCTGTGGGGGTTGGGGAATCGTTTTAAGGGGTGTGTGTTTGCTTCGGTTGCTTGCTTTGTAAAGTAGTATTTTAAATACAATTTTAGTTATTTTATTACTTAACACAATTCGTCATAAACATCGTCATCGTCTACATATAATCATCATCGTTATCGTCATCGTATTACCTTCTCGGCCACCCGCATCAGCTGGTCTTTCTTCGCTTTGCTTTTACTTTGATTTTTTTCATTAACTTCTTTTCTGCTACTTTGTGTGTTTCTAGTTACTCGAATACTGTTTCTAGGATTAGTGCTTTAAAATTTAGAACAGTCCCTTCTTTTTCTTCTCCTTTTTGCCGTCAACATTATCGCTACTACTGTTAGCGCCAAGACTGCGTCGCTTCAATTCCTCAAGTGTGATATGATTAGCTTCCTCCCATTCCTTCTTCTCTCGCTCGAATTCGCGCCTCTTCTCTTCAAGCTCTCGCACCTGCAATTCCAGCGCCTTTTTGCGTTCCTCGTGACGTCGCGCTAACTCAAGCTCAGAATCCTTCAATTTCTGCATTTTCTCCTTCACTTTCATATCGAACACTTGTTCCATTTCGGCTTCCATCTTCTTCATTTTTAGCTCATGCTCGCGTTTTTCTTCTTCCATTTGTGTCAAGGGGTTTTTATTTGATAAGCGTGCTTTGCCATCGACTAGACCAAGCTCGGATAATTTGCGGCAGCGATAATTTTCGTAGTGCACATTGTTGGTAACATCTTTCAAATCCTGTAAATGTGTGCGTATAACCATGTTACGTAGCGCGATAAAGTCGCAATGAGCTAGATTTTCCACCTCAACCAAACCCCAAGGATAGCGTCGGCCACGTACTTTCTTGCCATCCATTTCAATTATGGAGTTGGCACCCACGACAGCAAATGGCACGCGTACGCGCAAATTCTGTGCTGTTTTTCCCTCCTCGGCTGCATCTTCGATAGTGGAAGGGAAGTCGTATATTTTAATTTTGTGCTGTGCAATTTCATTGAGAATTTGTTTTTTGAATAGATGCACCTCATCTGGTGTCATTGTGTCCGCTTTGGATATGATGGGCACGAGATTCACTTTGTCAGAGAGACTTTGCATGCAAGCGATGTCTAATGGTCGCAAACCATGTCCGGATGGCGCAATGAAATACAAACAGCAATGTACTCTATTATCTGGAATCTGTTTGCGGTAAACGCGTGACTCAGCAGTCAAGTATTCCTCATATTTGTTGTCAACATATTCAAGTATGGGAACCCAACAATTTGTGTTATCGACAGCGTCACCAAAGCCAGGTGTGTCAACTACAGTGAGCGTTAAATTTACACCATTCTCTTTGAGAAGCACCTTCGTAGCTTCTACGGCAACAGTCTTCTTGCGACGTAGTGATGGACCAGGATATTGTTCCGCATTATATATATCAGCTAAGAACATGGAATTGATTAATGTTGATTTGCCTAATCCACTAGCACCCACAACCATCAATGTAAACTCGAATCCACGTTTTACCGCTTTACGGTAAACTTGATTTGGTAGATTGGCGAAGCCGACATAACCCGCTATTTCCATTGGTTTGTTGCGCACAGGCAGTGGCGGTTTCTGCTTCTGCTGTAGTTGATTTTGGTTTTCCTTCTCCTGCAACTCGGTGGTCACTTTGTTCGAATCGGCAGCGCCGCTGCCAGCTGCATTGCTACCTACTCCGCCTCCACCGCCATTAGTGGCCGTGGTGCCTTCGACCAGATGACTCTTGTTGGGCACGCTTGGTGGCTGTGTCTGTGGCAACTGCGGAGGCTGTTTATCCCTTAGCGCGAGTTGAGCCAATGTACTGGGCAGCGACTGTATTGCTCCATTGACTGCATTCGTTCTCGGACTTTGCATGCTGCAACTTTTTCACGCGTTTCAACTATTTCAACGCGTTCCTACTACACAATTTAATATAAGTTTTGCACAAATTTATTCGATTATTATGTATTTTCTTTACAACGCGCTGTCACACCTATTTTTCTTCCTTTATGTTTTATGAGTTTTTTTTTACAATTCGCTTGTGCCTTTTTCGTATATCCCACTTTTGTATGTCAATTTGTGTCAACAAAATTCGAACGCGCACTGAAATGACTCCAGCCAAATTACACGACCTGCAGCGACTACTTATTTGTCAGACAGAGACAAAGCGGTCGGCTAAATTCCAGTCGTGAATACGTGACACACATGCGAAAGCAGGTACGAAGGCAAGTCGTTGGCCGCTCTCACTCCAGTGAACTATCGGCCGCTGCTGCTCTCACTGCGCTCAAACGAAGCTTACGTCAGCGTCGCAGTGCAATTGCTAAATACATGTGTGCATTTTCCAGCAATGACAGCTGCGGAATTGCCAGACATGAGCCAAATATCTTTACATATTGAAAATAAGGTTTTATGCGAAGGAGTACACGAAAAAGTGTTATTACTATTACAATTAGAGAGTTATTAACTGAAGTTTAGCATTATTTAGCTGTCTGAGCATATATTTTCATTTATTTTGACAGTCAAACACTCGATAAGAAACATGGAAATATTTGTATTTGCAATAAATTCAAAATTCAAGCAGTTTTCTTTTGCACTATATTCAAAGTGTATTGAAATACTAACGCCATACCAGTAAAGTATCGAATACAATTATTTATATGAATGCTCATCTTTGGCATGGCAATGACATATGATTTAGCGCCATAATGAAAGTGAAGCAAAAGAGAAACTCGAAAATGTGTACTCTCCCGTTTAAATTGCTGCTTGTATACATTCACACAGTTTCTGTGGCATTGTTTCCTATTTATAAAACAATTCATTTTTGCTGGTACCATATACATACATACGAATATCAGATGTAGTGCATGTCGGAAATATGAGTCCGATCCTGTTTATAGATGTTCCTTATTCTTTCACAAACGTTCTGCACTCAGTTAAACTCTCACGCACACAAACACATGTTCGCCCACAGCTCTTACTAAATTTGCAATTCACCACACACTCGCATGCACATAGTTTTAAACGAAAACGAAATTTAATTTATTTGTATTATTGTACTAATTAATTAATAAATATTGTTTCACTCATTCATTGGGTAAATGCAAATAAGATGTAATTTTAATTATTATAAGCATCCATATAAACTCACCATTCAACACGCATTTTCTTTCTGCTCTCTTCTTTTAGTCTCCTTTCTATTCAATTTCTCCAACGCCGACTAACGCGCCAAACGAAATATTCTATTGAAGAAATTAAACTAACACTTGCATATCGAAGAACAACGCTTTTGAAACACTTCTATTAATTTTGACCTTTTGAACTAGCACTAGCAATTTTGCACACACATTTTAGTATAAACCGAATTAATATTTTTTCAGAAAATTAAACCGATTACGAACCGACTGCCTTCTTTTGCAATTACACATGAACTGTCAAATCAATGCTATGATCCGTTTCCGTTATTCGGCAAAGCTCATTTCCTTCCAGTGAGCTTACAACACCAAAGAATATGTGGGAAGATCTCAGCACACTAACACCATCAAAGAATTCTTCAAACAACACATAAAATATTTTTGGCATTCAACGCAAAGAAATGGCGTCTGTAAAAAAAATTTGGCGACAGATTCAGTGAAGTTTTGCACAAATTATTTGCTGGGCACACGAAACAGCATAAACGTACATATACATACATACATATGTACATATGTACAAATAAATAGTAAAATGCTTGTGTGCGTGTAGGTTTTAATAGACTAAATTATAAGATTCGCCAAATTGTACCATTTCCTTCTTTCTAGTTTACGGATTTCCAGTCGCTTGCGTTTTGTTGTAATGACATCTAATTGTGAATACAGGTGCATATTTATGTACATAAATAGTTCTAAGAACTTTTGTGGGAATCTTCAAATTTTGAATAAGCAATTAAAGGCTTTAATTATTATTAACAACAGTGTTGCAAGCACTTGGGTCCACTGAAATACTGTATTGAAATTTGAGGATAAAAAGAAATCCGACTTAGAAATGAGCACAATGCTAACTAATGGCTATTAAAAGATAACCGAAATGTGTCAATACGGAGGGTGTCGGCCAGCAAAGGCCACAGCAAATTGCGCAATGGCAACATACAAACACACACGCGTGCTAATAAATAGGAATATCCGTTAGATGTGCAGCCACAATCGCAATGTTCCAAATAATGACCCAAGTGCATATGTGTATGTATGTAAGCGCGACGCAATATTTTTATTTGATATTGTATGCTATAGGCGCATATGCCCGGCTGCATTTGGACCCAATTGAAAATCCAGCCACCATTGTAGAATCATTGTCGAAAATTGGAAAAACCAACAACGCGGCCAGCTGATCGCAGGCGGCGAATGGCATGCGCCAAGACGTACAAACGTGCTGTGAAGTGAATGCAAAAGAAAATCCGAAACATAAACAGAGGCGCGCGCGCATGCCATAAAGCAGCTGCAGTCAGATTGACTTTATCTTCAAGAAAGTGACGGTTACACCAAAAGTAACCGTTTGGATTCTTTTTACCATTGCTCAGCGTTTGATAGAGCTGTTGCAGGCTCCAAAGCGGAAGGCAAGGCAAGAAGACGATGTTCGATGCGGTGTGCATGTGTATGTTTATGTAATGTTGTGTAATGCTACGATAGGCAAAGAGTTGAACCAAAGGTATTAAATGCTTTGCTTTGTGTGGTTAATTAGATGTCGAGTAGATTGTTGTTTGTTCGCTGGTTTGTTCCTTAAATCTTTTGAATCGCTTGGTCTGCCGTGTGCTAAAGCAGATGCGCCATGGCAAATGTGTTACAAAACGCACATGAAGGTGTTTAACAAATAAAAAAGTATTTAAAGTTAAGTTTGAAAGAAACATGGAATTTTCACGTCGCTTGGATCAAACCGACCTCATTGGTTTACTTTTACAATCTGTTTAGTTAATATAGTTGAAAAGCTTTGAGATTTGGTTATTATTTGTGGAATTCGCTGGTAAAGTTTGGTTGTAATTATGTTTTGGAGGATGGAGTCATGTGTAGAAGTTCACGCAAGTGAGGAAAGTTAACTGATCGCCATTCACTTGGGAGAGGCCAGAAACGATTCTTTTACATATGGCTCAAGCAGCTTACGCCTTCCGGTCTTTGACCAAGTATCCTCTGGGTAGCCTAAGAACATCCGTTAGAAAATGAGCTAAAATGAGAAGGCGAAACATCCCATACACAGGGTTGTGCGGTGGGTTTGGGACGTAAAAATCACCCTCAATGAAAAATTTCCAACTGTCTCAGATAACAGACCCGTGATGGCGACCATGGCAAACCAAATAAGGTTTTCGATTTGAGCGCCTGGAATGTCCGGTCCCTTAATTGGGAAGATGCCGCTGCCCAGCTGGTTGACGGCTATAACCGCGTAAGCGGTTTCTACGTCAGAAAGGAAGAAGTTATGCTTTGTAAGCTGAAAAACATTAAAAGTTTTTGCAATTAATTAATTCGTACTCGAATAAAAGCCTAGCACACCCGCTTCCAGCTCAAACTGTACATTCTTGTCCAGCGACAATGACTTCAATTGAAACTAGAAGCCGAAATCAAATGGTCGAATATGCTATATTTTAAGAATTAAAACAACAACTGTACAAAGTCATGAATGCATTTACAAAAATGTAAAGTTTCCCACAAAAAACTTATTCTCACGCTCACCTGAGGGCCAACAGGCAGTGCAGTTCAGCTCAGCGCAGGACAGAGCGCACAGATGTGCCGTCTAAACTTCCATGCAAGGGCTTACAAGCGAAGTCCACGTGCAAAAGGGGGAAGCCGTCGTCCGCACAACAACTAAACGTTGAAAAGCGAAAACAAAAACAAACACGATATGTATTTTATAATAAAATAAAGGAGGCCGCAGGCCGCAGGAAACAACGGAAACATATAAGGAAGTAAAGGAAGCAAAACAGTCCGTAAGTAAAGGAATTACAAGGGTGTGTTGTTGCGTCGGCATGCAGGCGCAGTCCATACACACGCACACACACAAGTATGACGTTTGTATGTACACCAACAACTTTAAAGTGTAGGGCGCGTCCGCAATATGAGAGGACAAGTGTTGTGTGTTTGTTTTTGTTGCTTTAGAAATTAAAATATTGAAATTAGACAGACAACGAAAGCAGTGTACGACGGAATGCGGGCAACCCTCGCACTGGTAGGGGAGTTGGTGCATACGTGCGTGTGGCTGTGTGAGTGCCAAGCGCGAGTGGGGTGGCGTTGCAACTTGACATGCATGGGAATTTGTTTTGACGAGACTGAGGTGAGAACGCTTTCAACAGTGAGGACTCAATGCGCTTAGGACGGCTAAGGTAAGTTGGGTGTGGGACGGATTTACCCACACACTTACACATGTCAGTATTATGTGCTCATATTTTTTTTTTTTAATATGACGTTATAGCGGTGAGTCAGTTGTTAATGTCAATTAATTGCTCAATTCTGTTCGGCCTTCTAGCCGATCCTTTTTGTGACTTAAATGAAACAGATGTTAGAAACTTCTCACGATTCCATTTCATGAATCTCTTAGGCGAAGTTGTTTAAAAATCGCCCCGCACTAATATACGTATATATATTTGTTTATACAGTTATCATATTTGTAGCACCGTTTCCGATATGCCTGTTTCCCTAGCGCAACCCAAAAAAAGTTCCCACAGGTTGGTTTGGTAGACATTAGTCTTACTCCTGAAATGCCTCACATTTCTTACGCCTTAATGCAGTAGCTAAAAATAAACGGCAAGCAAGAACCACAGCCACAACAACTTAATTCATGGATTAATGATCTGCTGCGGTTGTGGCATGTATCCACATGTACACACGTAGGCATACCACTGCACATATTGGGTTTGTAACACCACGAGAGGTGGCGAACGTCTGTGCCAACTACGCGGCGCATGGATACGTCTGCCAAGCTGCAGCCGAAATATACACGTACGAAACGTGTCCGCAGCTCTCACGTGGCCCACAATTTGTATAAGGGCTACCGGTGAGCCGATGTGCCGGCTGGTCGTCTGGCAGCCGCGTCTGCGTTTTGGGGTTAAGGTTGACGATCACATGGAAATAAGCTGAAGAGTAATATAAAATGATGCTTTTTAATGCAGCAGCGGCTTATTGATTCCGTTCGTTGCGCCCAGTTTATGCCTTCTCACACTTTTACAAAAGAAGTTGAAACAAAAGCGAGTAAACGAAAACCAAATTGGACTTCACTGGGTTCTTTAAAGTATAGCAAATATGTATACGAATGTATGTATGTACATGTCTTTACGTGTAACTCGCAGTGCGCATGAAGACGCCGCATCCTTATATTTTAATGTGTAAATCGTGCGTTCAGCATTCATAAATGAGATTTGCAAAATATGGTGCCAATAATTGTGGATTTTATGTAGTTATATAGACGTAGGTATCGATACCAGAATGCATATCTATGCCACCTGCACACGCAAATCCTCGTTCAGCTTAGCATGATACATCGGTAATGAGGAAAGCCCTTCTCGTTCTTTTCGCAAAGTGGCGCCAATTGGAGATTTCAAGCGAAGCCAGGTCTTTCTCCACTTGGTTTTATCAGCTTCCTCTGCTTCCCCCGGTGGGTACTGCGTAAATACTTTCAGAGTTGGAGTGTTTTCGTACATTCGGACGATATGATCTAGCCAGCGTAACCGCAGGTCTTTTAATTCGCTGAACTATCTCAATGCCCTCGTACGTATATTTCTCATACAGCTCATCGTTCTATCGAATGCGATATTCGCTGTGGACGAGGCGCAAAGGACCATAAATCTTCCGCAGAACCTATCTCTCGAAAACTCGTAACGTCGACACATCGACATTGTCATCGTCCATGTCTCTGCACAATAGAGTAGAACGGATATAATGAGTGACTTACAGAGTTTGGTCTTTTTTTGTCCAGAGAGGACTTTAGGAGGATGGAGCCAAGTGTAGAAGTTTACGCAAGTAAGGAAAGTTCTCTGAGCGCCATTCACTTGGGAGTGGCCAGAAACGATTCTTCTATATATGGCTCAAGCAGCTCACAACTTCCGGTCTTAGATCAAGCATCCTCTGAGTAGTAAAAACAACATCCGTCTGAAGGCGAGCTAATGTAAGAAAACGAAACATCCCCTCCCCAGGGTTATGCGCTGGGTTTGGGACCCGCCACATAAAAACCCGTACCAATGAAAAGGAAAGAACAGCCTCGGATAAGTGACCCCTGCAAACGTGTTAAAGATTATCATTTGAGGACATGCAACTGGAATGTCCGGCCCCTGAATTGGGAAGGTGCCGCTGCCCAACTGGTTAACGTCCTCGTAGAGTAAAGGCTGACTTCACCGCCGTCCAAAAAATGCGATGGACGGAACAAGGACTGAGATGAGTAGGTCCTTGTGGCATTTTCTACAGTGGTCATATAAAGGAGCGCAAAGTCGGTGGGGGATTCGTGGTAGGAGAGAGATTCCGTCGCCGAGTACTGGCAAGAATTTTTAAATAATCGCTATTTGTTATTATTTCACAGAATGCGAATGTGGCAGCTGCCAAGTACGTAACGCTGCAAATTTCCAAAATTACAATTCGACTTGTGCGCAGGCGCCTTGTCACCATCCATAAAAGTAGCAACGCGTCTGACTCGCGCAAATTGTATGGGACCTACAACAAATAAAACTAAATGAAGCAGCCGTAAATGCACATAAATACAATATATTTATGAATTTATATCGGTGTCTCAGCCTCAGGCATTTCACACTTTCCCACGCCTAATTTTAATTATTGCTGCGACAGCTGTTGCTCGCCTGCAACCCACCGTCAACTTAATGCCAACGTTCTTAATGACTTCTGCTTTTTCGTTGCTGCTTTTGTGCCGAAATCTTAATCTTAGTATGTGCGCCTCACACAAAAACCCAACCCCCATATCGCCATATCGAAGTGGCAATCAACCAACCGTTCGACCGGCCGACCGATCAACCTACCCTGCCTCCTTAAGTACAACCCAAGTTCACTTCTGATATGTCTTGCAGTGCAGCTGTCGATATTGAGGCATGTCATATGCATGGACCGAAGTGTGTATGTGTATGTAAGTGCAATTACATTGTGAGAGCAAAAGAAAGTTTTCTTACCTACCCGACACCCCAATCGAAGAACGCTACTTACGTGTGTGTGCGCCTTGATTGCTTCATACGCGCGCTGATGCGAGTCGGGAAGCTGCGAGCGTACCGAATTGCTTTGTGCATATATTGAAAAACTGCCGTTTAATAATTCACCAATTATGAGAGAAGACATTGCTGGCATATCAAACACATTTTTGAACAAAAATAGATCTTTTCAATAAATAAAATTAATGTATATCATAGTTTCGGGCAGTGAAAGTTGAGAAAAGCGCGATTCCGAGATAAAAAGTAGATTTTTAGATTTTTCGACAGGCGTAAATATCGTTCAAATCGTTATAAATTGTTATGAATTCGTGTAACTCTTTCGCTTTGCATACATACATATGTTCGATATGTATATACATATGTATGACTATAACAGTGCTTCACATGCCACCACATCCGCTGAAATATTTTGAATTAGTACATTGGTGTTCTTTTTCCGCAAAATAAATCACATTTTTACACTTAAGCGGGGCCTTTACACACCCGATTCGTATAATTGATATATATGTGAACATATACTCTATATAACATATGTGAATAAATGAAAATCTCTGTAGTTGAGTTGAGTGATTTCTCTTTCGTTGCGCTGTATCAATTTCAGCACTCATATCCGTCATTTAAATAAATGAAAAGCCCAGTATAATACAAGTGTTTGTGTGTCTGTATGTACCCCGTTGATGTTGTGATAAAAATCATGACAATAGGGGTAATATACGTGGCAAGCACAACCACACACACTTACACACTCACCCACATCCACAGGCGTTAACCGGAAAGTGACCATGCAGCGGAATTTCACCCCCTTCGCACAACGCGCGTTGGAATGTCGCGTCCGTCGCTGCCACATCGTCGATACATTTCGTCACAATTCACATACTCGCGACTTGAGCGCGCCGCCACAGTTGCAGTAAGCGCGCAGTTTCGCAGACGAGGCTATCACATACTCAACCATTTTTGCGAGCGCCTCCCAGCGCAGCAGACACTTACAAACATCCAACAAACTGCAAAGAAGACAACAGCGCCTCCTTACCTGTGCGCTTTGGCTAACAGTCTTGTTGGCTGGCTGAACGTCTAGTTGTGTCGTTGTGAGTCTCACAACACACACACACCACCACCGCCAGCACCAACACGCCAACAAACGGTACATCATAACTCACTGGCGCGCTGGCAGCGAACTCAGACACTCCTCAGGTAATAAAAGTGCAAAGGCAGCCGGTTTTGCTGAGCGTGAGAAAATATTATAAGTAAAGGAGCCGAGTCGTCGTTTGTTCGTGTGCAAGTCGTGCGTGCAGACGCTGCCTGGCTTTGGTGACTTCGTGCGCATGTTCGTCAACGCCGCTGTGACGATCCTCGTCTATTGGCAGCGCCTTCGTAAGCACCGTTCTGCCAAACGTAAGGATCGTTCTGAGTGTGCGCTATCCTGATGAACAGTATCCTGCTGGAGTTGAACGCGCGTGGTCGTGTGTTGTGCGTGCTGCAAAAGAATCGTTAAGCATGCAAGCGTATATTTCGAACTAAAAGTTTTGTTTACGAATTGCAGAATTCGTTAAGTGTTGCGAAACCGAAAAAAACATACCAAAAAAATTAATAAAATGCTGAAGCACTACTGAACGATTTAAGAAAAATGTTTTCGGGAAATTTTGTGCAATAAAAAGCAAAAGAAAAAGCTCTGCGCTTAAGTCGCTTGTGTAGACCAAAGTTTTCTGTTAAGTGTTGTGTTTGAAGATTTTAATTTAACCATTTTAAACTGCTGTGTGCGCATGTGTCGCTGATTAAATAAAATACCAAAAATTTTTGTTGCTGTTAAAAGTGTTTTTCGTGTGCAAAGTCGTTAAATAAGTGGATAAACAATAACTTGCAATTATTGGAGCTAGAAAAATGGATTACAAAAACGATTATCATTCGGACGATGACTTCGATTGCTCTAACGGTTATAGCGACAGTTATAACAGTGCCAACGGCAGCGGACAGGGTCAAATGTCCAATCCGCATGGACTATCGAAAGCCGAGCTGAGAAAGGTACATAGATTTAAAAAAGTAGAAACCTTGCTTGATATTAACGAACAATTTCATGACGGAAGCTCCGTGGAAAGCTTCAATATGCCAACTCTTTGGAGACAATTAAGTAAAATTGGTAGAAATAGCTCGATTCGAAACTAGTTCCCCGAAATATTCATATTTTGCAGTAAAATGGTTAAAATTAGATACAAAAAGTCTTGAAGCAAACAGTTTGCCTTCGAGTCAATTTCGAAACTTGCTGCGAGAATTTTAAAAATTTTGCTTTTTCATGTGATTTAGTAATTAATAACACGAAATTTGTATTTACTTCTTTAAAAAGCTTTTATATTAAATTCCTCTTACCCTTCTGTTTCTTTGTATTATTTTATCCGTGTTCATTCAAAAGCTTGGAAGACACTTTTTGAAATGGTGTTCCTAAAAAATATTATTTACCTTTCGGGTGACCCTCAGAAACTTATCTCAAACCTTCAAGTCCTATTTTGTCACACTTAAAATCCTTCAGCCTCTATTATTTAAAGCAAGAAATTCAGCACCTATGAAAATAAAAGTTTGGTTTTAGCTCTAACTTAGAAACCAAGCTATACCGACGGTCCAAGATCATTCTCTGCACTTCCTCTAATCTATTGACTTACCATATTACCATTTTTATCCACCATGTAAGCTTTCTGTCTCAAAGAATAGACATGCTGCTCACTCTTTATTTCTTTTTTTTTTGCAGACGAACAAGCCAATTATGGAGAAGCGACGGCGAGCGCGCATAAATCACTGCCTGAACGAGCTGAAATCACTAATTCTGGAAGCAATGAAGAAAGACGTAAGTTTTTGAAACCATTTTCTTTAAGAACACTAAACCCTCGGGAAAATAGTGCCTTGTAGAAATAGTATGGTTAATCTAACGCGCTGAGAAACTCTTTGAGATTGAGTTTTTAAGTTTGGGTTGAGTATGGGCGAAGCTAGGTTAACTCTTGCTGATAGTATCATTTACCATACGCCCTCTTTTAAGCCTTAAGTCTCTGAAAATGTATAAATTAAATTTAAACCACCTTGTAGACTTTCGCGCGAAATCACAAAGCGCATTCGCTTTCCACAAAGATCGTCGGAGATCTCCAGCAAATGCAAGCATAGAATCATCATGATCAGCAACAGATTATAAGTTGCTAAGATCAATAGGACAAGTAAACTCGCTCATAAGTATTGCCACATTTTATGCAAGTCTCCAACTACTATATGCATAATTACTTGTATGTAAGTGCATATTGCACGAAGCTAATCTGACTAAAGCCTTTGGCTTCCCAGAGTTTGCAACTAACTGCTAAAACGGTTACCATACTTAATTCGTGGCGCAGCAAGTGCCATTAAATTGTTTCCATCAATTACCGAGTGGCGTCAAATTTCAATAGAATCAATTACAAAGTACAACAACAACCAATCAAGGCAAGATCAAGTGGTTCGCACGCTAATGCGCTCGCCGACAGTGACTCGCTGTTGCCGCAGTGTCCTGCGGTGCGCCACGCCAATACGCCTTGTGGTTTTGTTGTTGGAATTTATATTCTCTCGTTATTATAAACAATTAAATTGAGTGTAAAATTCTTTTAAAGACACCGTATCGAAGATAGCGTGTAGTGTTGTGTAGTTGGGGAAGAATGGATCAGCAAAAAACGCATGTCCTTTGAGAGTGTGTGAACAAGCCGACGGCAGCACTGGCGGCGCTGATAAAAGCGAACGATGATAGAATCACTTGTTTCAGGCTAAAGGGCAATATGAGAAAATTGCGAGGCCATTGAGTGGGAACCTGTTTCGGGTCATTGTGACGCTTGAATAAAAGCGAGAATCCAAGAAAAAACGTACCAACAAGCACTACTTGCTTATGTTTATACGACACGAACAAATATTGAGAAGCAAAACGAAAAAAATAAAATTATCCTGCTGTTCTGCAAAACCTCGGCTTCGAGTGTTAAGTGTGAGAAAAAACGCCAACAACACAAGCACCACCATTGACCATTATGCCGCTTATGATAATGATTATGTGATCATCATTATCGTGAATCGTCGTCGCTTTGGTTGAGAGCGAACTTGAATTTGGTTGCTGATCGTGAGGCAGATCGGCGCTCGCTTTCAGACGTCAGTGGAAGGAGTAGCAAAAGTAAACAATATAAGCAACAACAACACGCTTAACAATAGCAACAACAAAATCAAAGTCGAAGGTAAACGTGTTGCGTGGGAAACTTGGTCAGCACACACACAAACAAAGAAACGTGTGGAGCAGTTGTGAATCAGCAAAATTCAGCAGTGAGACAAAAAAAGCAAATATGCGAAAAACGACGAGGACGTTGCATGTGCTTGTATGTATGTATGCCTGTGCATTGATCACCGCTTTACGAAGAGCCGCCTCACTCGAGCGCAGATCATCGGCATAATAAGAGCAATGCGAATGTGAAAAGACAACAAACCACAGAACAATTGCAGTTTGCCATCTTGTGGCTTTTGGCTTGAACGTCGGCTGCAGACGGTTGCAAAGCACACGGGCTGTCCGCTATGTGCATACATGTATGCATAGGTGTTTGGCTGATCTGCCACCGACTACAAGTAGCTTCACACATCGCCTGACAGCGCACCCGTTCGCTTTTCAGCGGGCTTCGCTTGCATTCCAGCCTCCCAACAGCCCGACAGCTCACAAATTTTTGCTCATTTTTATGTTGTCTGTCACGATCGTGTGCCGATCATCAGCGATCAATGCTTCTTGTGGCAACCAAATACAAAAACAAATACTGTACTGATATTTTTAAGGGACTCTGTTGACTCGTAGCTAAATAAGCAGTTTTGTGGTCAGTTTGGTTCTATGTGGTACACATGAGTTTATGCATGTATGTTGCATACTGAACCTCCTTTACGCTTTCATCTTACGATGCTGTCCCCACTTTGTTTTCGGCGAAGTGCTCTGCGGTCTGGTTTTTTCGCTTAGCACTTATGGTGGGATTTTTCGTACAAATTGCAATCAATTAGAAGCTTTGTGGAAAAAAGCAGCCAACAAGCGAGAGCTCAAAATATTTTCAATTCACGGAAATGTGTGAAATACTTGAAGGCATAGCTGAGCATTTCGTCAAACGGGAAGAGCTGTGGAGCTTAGAGCAGAAGCATACTCTCATGTCATAACAAAGTCTTTCGTATATTCTCAAGACTGGAGTTTTGTTAAAAAGAATCCAGCGGCAGCAATTCTTCCAAGAATATTTTGTATCGAAGAAAGGCCACAGTTTAGTTTAGTTACTTGATAATAAAACTAAATTTTTTTCTTATGAAATCATTGGTTATTTTCATTAACATTTTACTCATAATTTTTAAAACTTGGCGCTATTATATTTCTTTTCAAAGAAACCCTGTCATGTAAATACTTATGAAGCATTCCTTTCCTTTCTGCAGCCCGCCCGTCATACCAAACTGGAGAAGGCCGACATTCTGGAGATGACGGTAAAGCACTTGCAATCCGTTCAGCGACAACAGCTCAACATGGCCATTCAAACCGATCCGACCGTGGTGCATAAATTCAAGACCGGCTTCATAGAATGCGCCGAGGAAGTCAATCGTTACATTAACCAACTAGACGGCGTTGATGCTATGGTTCGCCAGCGTCTCACCAATCACCTCAACAGCTGCGCCAGTAACTTGGAGCAACTGGGCTCGATGAGCAATTTCAATAATGGCTATCGCGGCCAACTAGGCATAGGCATGTCCGCCCCGAGCAGTCTGTTTGGTGCCGCTTTGGCCGCTAATCCATTAGCAATGGCTGCTGCTGGCGCGCCTGCAGCGCTTTTTCCGCCAATGCCCCAAGACTTAAACAACAACAATAGCAACAATGGCAGTTTCGGCAACAATCTCACCGCAGCAGCAGCATCGGCCATGCCACCGGTGCAAATGGGTGGCGTACAATTGATACCTTCGCGTTTGCCATCCGGCGAATTCGCACTCATTATGCCGACCACAGCGCATGCGAATATTGTGAGTAACAACAACAATGCCGCACCATTTGTGAACTTTCCGCACGGCCGAAGTGCCGCTGCGGCAACATCTCCAGCGTCGAGCGCAACAACAGGCGCTGCAGCACCCACAGCCATGCCCACAACCGGCATCCCCATCAACGACTTTGCGGCGAATTTCAAGCGTTTAAGCGCCTTCAGCAGACCGCCAGTTGCGCCAATGCAACTGCAGGTGAACGCGGTCGCTCCAGTCAATGGCGCTCAGCTGAATAACAATATCGGCTTCTTGGCAGCCAGCGCACAGCAAACGCAGCAACAGCAACAACGTGCTGCAGCACCCGCACACCAACTGCACCATCAAAGCTCCACAGCCACCAACAGCCCACCGCTCAGTCCCATCTCATCGGTGTCTAGCCAGGGCGAAGACTCACTGATGCACACCAGCTCCGACTTCACTGGCTCGCGCCCAGCCACACCACCGCTCGACGTGACCGGCGACCACCAGCAGGAGCACAGCTTCTCCGGTGTTTTCTCCACACCAACCAGCGCCGAGTCATCCCTGCTAACCAGCTCCGCTGCATCACTTTCGTCAGCTGCCAGCAGCACGGCCAAATTATCACTGCATTTGCAACAGCAACAGGTGTCCTCCACCAGCGGCAGCGCCGGCAACAGTTGCAACACTAGCACCAGCAGTCTCGGCCTCGGCGGCAACAACAACGATTGCAGCGACAGTGGCGTCGAATCGAACACCTCACTGAAACGCTCGCTAGACGACGAAGCGGACTCGAGCGATGCGTGCGAGGCACCAGCCAGCAAGAAAATTGCCTTGGACTTGCCGAAACACAATGAGACGTCAACGGAGGCCACTTTGGTTAAACAAAAGCACAAATTGCAGGAGCTGAAAGAGGACGGCGATAATATGTGGCGACCGTGGTGAAGCGCTGAGCTGGTCGACTTTGTCTGGCGCAAAGTGCGATTTAGAGACGGCAGCGCTGCGGTGCTGTTTGCTTCAAACGACGAAGCTGTCAACTATGCGTGTTGTATAGCTGAGCAACTCAACGGTTTAATTTGATGAATTTGATGAAGGAATTTATCGAGATTTTTCAGTGCAACAACAACTATTTTGTTTTCTGTTCACTCACTTGTCAATGTTAAGTTTTAAGGTTTTTCTTTGCCTATTTAATTTTTGACGTTTGTTTTTCAATGTTTTGTACATGTATTAGTGTTGAAAGTAATTTTTGAAATGGAACACCACAAACTCGCATTTTAGTCTTTAAGCAGAAGCTTCTTATGGTCAATAGAAAGAGGCAGATGTAAGCATACGCCCATGTACATATCTATATACCAAGGCTTACATACGTCGTCACTTTAAGGTTAGCATATTTTGTTTTTATGCTTCATCTAATTGTGAAGAGATTATTTATGTTTTAAGTCTCGTCTAAGGTTGTTCAATTTTGTCATATGTTTTTGTGTATATATACATATATAGAAATTTAATAGATATTTTCAACTTGATGTTTTCATTGACATAGAGAGTAATACCAAACAAGAAAAATATTTTAAGTTTAATCAATTTTATTTTAGCTTGTTTTTTTTTTTTTTGTTCTGACGATCAATACAAGGCAGCCAATTTCACATTATTGAAAGTTCTAACTAAAATTAATGTCAGCGCACTTTGGCTGCCGCGTGTTTAAGTCATTTCTTTTGTTAAGCATACTTTTAGGATTTACACGTGATCATATTTTAAGAAAAGCGCGTTTATGAAGTTATAATCTTATACCATTAATTATTTGAGAAATGAATATTCTTATTAGAAGGCATTATATTTTGAACTCCACATAAGAGACATGCAAATATTTTTTGTAAATAAATTTAATACTTTTGCCATGAAAAATTGAGAGTAAAGTAGAGCAATTAATTCCTTAATTTGTATTCTAAGAATGGATGTGTAAACAAACCAAAAGTGGAAATAAATTTTCAAAATATTTAAAAAACATTACTTTTTTATTTAAGGAGAGAGATGTGATTATAATATTTGGTAGTCGAAAAAGTCTTTTCGTATTTTGTCAGTACATGTCGTGGCAGTCGTATACGAGTATCTCCAGCGCTACCAATCACATTGTGTCATACCATATAGTGTTGGAAAGTGAGATTTTAAGCTTCATTTAAAAAGTTACAGCTCTTCAAAAATGAGTGAAAATAATGAAGAAATTCGTTGTATTTGACATTTTTGTATAAAAAAGGGAAGAATGTCACGCAAGCCACCAATGAAATTTATCAAGTTTACGGAGACGATGCTGTATCAATTGGTGTCGCAGAACAACAGTTCGCTCGCTTCCGTTCTGAAAAGATGCACCTCGCTCTTGTCAACCTATCGTTGAAAAAGTCGATAAAATTATGGAAAAGATTGACCAGGACCGTCACATAAGCAGCCATTACATCGCTGGGGAACTTAACATTCATCATCAAACGGTTTGGAACCATTTAAAAAAGGCTGGCTACAAAAAGAAGCTCGATATTTGGGTACCACATGAATTGTCTGTGAAAAATTTAATGGACCGAATTAACATCTGCGATTATTTGCTGAAACGAAATGAAATCGAATCATTTCGAAAGCGAATGGTAACAAACATTATTTTTTTCTATAACTGTTTGACTTCTTTCAGTAGTTCTTTATTTATGCGCAATTTATATCTCTGCAATAAGTACATACCATTATATCCTCCTGGAGCAATAACTTTAAGATTTATATGAAAATACTTGCATATGGAGAAATTTCACTGCTTGGACTTACCATTGAAGCATCTTTTAAATGAAATCTCTTTCAAGTGCCAACACATATTTAAAACCCTATATTCATAAGCACTAAGCACTAACTATTTAATGCACCATTTGATCCCTTGCCAGACACATTTACCCCACTGTTTCGAGAAAGGTCAGCTGAGTTGCGAGCTGATCATTGTGAGTCCCATTATTGCTATTACTGCTGACTCTGGCGCTCACGCGATCTTCATTTCTTGCCTCCACCAACTCCATCAGCTTTCTACGCAGCCGCATCATCCTTTGCGTACCCAAAGAGTCTCTTTAGCAAGTTGTAGATAATCATTTGATGCGTGACCTCGGCCTCATATTTCATATATTCCGACATACGGTCCTCCCTGTAAAGCGAGTCTAACAAATCGTAGAAACGCAGCTCCAAGGCATCCAACTCCGCCTCTAACTCAGCCGTGTGTGTGCCAGAGAAAAGCGCCTGCATATAAACATTGGCCAATTTCATTAAAGCCGCGTCCAATTCGTGTAGTATTGGCTCATCGACGGTGTGTGGGAACTCAGTGACCATGTCAGGGTCTCTCGTCTTTAGTAGAGCGCGGTAAGGCTGCTGTATGGCTGACTTGTGTTCGTGGGAGCTGAGCGGCCGTGCAGTCATCGTTTGCAGTGAGAGGAGTAGCACGAACGAAAAGAGTACAATTGCTTTGATGTTCTAAATTAAGAGGAAGAATTAGGTTAATTAATGCGATTTAAATAAAAAACAACAACCTCCACTAATACAAATACTTACAAAGTGGTACATGGTGGAACTCCTTTTGTTTCTTATATTAAACGTTTCTGGACTTGACCGCCTGGAAAACGCCTGCTTTCCTTCGAACACTGCGTTTGCGTTGAATTTACTGGGCCTGACTTTGGCACTCAACCTTTTTGTTGTTCAACGGCGTTGATGTATATCACTTCCCTGGCGTGGATCGCCTTTTTATAGCAACGATAACGGGAGTTGGGCTAATTTTATACAAGCTTATCAATATTTGCACCACACGATTGTGAGTAGTACAAATTATTGCGGCTTTATATAGCATAAACACACACACACACGCGCGGGGCTTATCAAAATGCGTGCAGTTTTAAATATATGCATATGGACAGACACACACATGTATATGCAGCCATGCAAATATTACTCTTCCACGTATTTGTATGTGATCATAAACGTCAGCGTATGCGTAAGTGTGTTTGTAAGTTTGCACGTTCGCACAAAGTGCGAATAATTATGATTGAAGGCCGCTTCCGCACAGCATACGCAAACATATGTAAATACAGTGCGCGACAAATTATTGTAAGCACTTTGCTTTTTTCAGCAGATTGTCAAACTGCTCTCCGTTGTGGTACAAAGTAACTTTACGGCTTAAGATCAGAAAATATGAGACTGCAAGGAGTTAGGTAAGCTTCCAAAGATGATACAACAGGTGGAGGTAATTACGAATAATTCTGCTTAAATATTCACAACACATTTAGGTTGGATTAGGTTAATCCGATAGGCCGATAGGCCACGCATAGACCTGTTTGGTTCTTTGCGATACCAGAAGGAGTTCAGTTGCCAAGTCCAAGAGTAGTCATCTTTTAGGATGCCTGCGCTTGACCCGAATTTTAACAGACTCTGCGGCCTCACTGTCAATACCTCCTCCAGTATATCATGCTGTGGTAACCCCCGATGCTTACAACGTAGTCTTGCCAACGCGATCCAAGTGCACAAGAGATGCTCCAGTGTTTCCCTGGTGCCGTGCTCTGGCATTTCCTGCAGTCTTCTTGATCTGTCAGCCCCATCTTATGGGCGTGTGTCGCCAGCAGACCGTGACCAGTTAGTATTCCCATCATGCTCTTAAAGTCTCTTCTATCGAGTGCGAATAGGAATGCTGTGCACTCAGCAGACAATACCTTTGTTTCCACACTGTTCGAAACATTTCAATGGGAAATCCTTGTAAATGCAAACAAAATGACTTCCGCTTTTGATTGTCAGAAGAGTAAGCGTGTGGCAGTCACTCGATTTGCGTGCTGCCACTTCCCCAACTACAGCATTTCCGCTGCGAAGCAGGAGAGAGACAAATGGTTGAATTACTTGCACACACACGCACACAAGCATCGCCGCCGTGATAGCGGAACAAACACACTCCTTTTCCGCTATGCACATTAAGCGTGCAAGCATTCATATGCTGACACAGCGATCCTCAAGTGCGCTACACCTGAGCCACCAAGTTCACACGTTCATCTCGTTGCTGTGGTTTAATAAAGAAAATATGCAGAGAAAAGTATTTGGAAAAAATCAAAAGTGAATAAAATGTATTAAAATTCATTTCCTTTAACTGCGTTTATCCTGTGTCGTATCCTTTCGTATGCATTAATAATCGTTAATTCACACGCACACCTCTTCAGGAGGCACATGTGTGCCGGCGATATCTATGCCCTGTATGTGTGTGTAGGTGTGCGGCTTTTGTGTGCGTAGGCGTGGATTCTCATTTCACTTGTTCATTTTCGCTGCGGCGGAAAAATTCCCACACATACTCGAAAGTGTTGACATGCTGCTGAGAATTCCTTGCCGCTTTGTTGTTGTTGTTGCTTCTTTTTTATTGTGTACTTTTTTTGATTTCACACTGCTTTGTTGTTGTCGAAGACAGCGTAAATATCGGCCTACAGCTACACCAAGCCACACATATACATATGTATGTTATAGATTGTATATTAAGGTGGTTCATTATTTTTGGTAACGATGAAAAAGCATCTATATACAAGTAGCTCATAAATTTATGATTTTGATGAAGCGTCATAATCCGAGGATGTTGTTTCCTATTTATTGGGAGTGTTTTTTGGCAGTCTGGCAGTAATGCCAGAAAGCATCGAAAGTCATCCAAACGGGGCGAATACTCAATTTTGTGGATTCACAAGGAACTATTTTCATCGGCTATGAGAAACATTTTTATTGGATCGATTGACAGTCGAGATTAAAGTCAGCCACATTTTTAGCTCTATATTCGCTCATATATATTTCTATAATCGCTAATACGAACAATTTAAAAAAAGGAGAGTCTGACTTTGATAAAATTAAATATAATAATACAAAAGTAAGATTTTCAATAATTTGGAGACAAATTTGAACCGCCTTAATGTCGGCAAATGTTCATCGCGTTTTAGATATGTAAGCAGTTGTGCACTTGTTATGCGGTGGCTCAGGAATCTACTGCCGCACTCTGCACAGGTTCACTCTCATTGCTTCTCTGTTCGAGCTCATCCTGCAACTGCGTTTACTATTTTGGGCCTTCCTTGATTCTTTTCATAAAGACATACATATGTACATGTCCTTAACAGGTATGTGCGTTCATACATACATTCATATACTCATACGCAGCAGTTGTTATTTTTGTTTTTGCTTACTCGTATAAAGTGCATGGGAATATTGAGAAGATTTTTCTGTTCTCATGAAATTCACACGGTTGATTGTTTCATAATTGGCCCAATATTTTGAAATCGACATTTTTTGTTTGGCGTTAATTTAAATAAATCTTGTGGCGATACACTCATAGATGGTCCTGTGTATTTACACTGTTGAAGAAAGATGAACGACGCAGAAAGCGAACCACATACCAAAAGTTCGATGGGCCTTTGATTCTACAGAAAAAACAAGCCTTTTCTTCCTCACAGCACCTCAGGAATATCTTGCAGGCACCAAAGTCCTGTCAGACAATGCGGTATAGTCTAATTGAAAGGGATTTGAAGGCACGTTCAGCTAGGAAATGCTATAGTGAGTTGGTCCGGTATTCTGAATAAAAGAAAAATGTGTGCTCCAAACTACGTTAATATACTGGAGAAGTTGATCCTACCATATGCCAAGGAAGAAATGACCTTAAAATGGGACTTCATGCAAGCTAATGACCACACATTTCTCTCAAAACTGGTTAAGAAACGGTACCCCTGAACTAAAACTTATACAACACCTAGGGGGGATATTAAAAACAGAATTGGAGGCTTTAAATAAAAAAATAAGAAGAACTTTGGGAATGTGTTCCGAAGTCGGTACGCGAAATTGGTCCGACATTCCCAAAACTCTTCCTTTTGGTGAGCGGTAAATGGAGAGCCAAAAAAGCAGGTTGATTTTCGGGAGAACCTTTTACAAGGCTAATGAGTGGCTAATGAGTGAGATACCTCGCATAATTTTACGGGTCTACTGCGCTGAACTAAAGTACCGTTAATCTCTGGCATCACCTTGCCATAATTTTGGAAAGCGCACGCAACAGAAACTTGCGTTTAATAGCTCTGTATGTACTGAATGCGGCGGCTTCTCAATATCTGATGTCTTGCAGATGTTTTCTTAGCGAACGACGGCAATACTAAGCGCTGCTGCAGCCAACAAAACATCTTTCAAGATGCACAACCCCCCCACATGAGGTACACCGTTAGCCAAAGCAACTGTCAATCAATGCTTTCATGAAAACTGAGTATCAATAAAAAGCCAAGTGGACCACTTGCAGAGCATAGTTGCATTCGTGACAACTTAAGCGCCGCAAGCAGCAACACAACGTTCATCAACGGCTTCAAACGACACAATTAGACTAAGTAATGTTCCTTGCTTTAACACTGTTGCTCCTGAGCAGCGTCGCGCATGCGCATGCTGAATGTGTGCTGCACTTCCACGACAACTTGCCGGTGGTAATGAAGACGGACGGTGTCCATCGTGTCATGTACGCGCAGGAAGAGGGCTCGATCAAGCTGAATGAAACTGACGAAGTGGAGGTGCACTGCCTGACCGGGATTTTGTGAGTGATTGCACAATTGTTTTGATTTGCTTGGATATACATATACTTGCTGTTTGCTTTTTAGTATTCAAACGAAATTGAATGGGAGCCCGCAGAATACCAATATCGATGGCAGCAAACAATTTAAGTGCCACAAAGGCTTTCGACTGTATTATAGAAATGCGAATTCCAGCATTTACAAGGATACGAACGTGAATTCGGTGTATGTCCGCTGCAAGGATGCTTGGGCGCTGACACTATACGAGAGTGGCACGAAATTGCCGAAATGCATGCAGTACATGAACTATGCGATGGGTCTCGCTGTGCCGAATGTGAAGGATATCATATCGGCGGGCATGTGCTATGATCTCGACACACTCGCGCTCAAATACATTAACTACGTGGCCTATCGGCCTAAGTATGGTGAAACCATCAATGTAAGTCAAATTTCTTAGAATTGCTTGTATCCCCTTAACACTTGCTTTGCAATTACAGTTGAATAGTTCGGCATTGAGCCAAAACCAATTGACTGTAGATTTCAAAACGAAACTCGGCAATCTCAATACATATTTTTCTTTTATGAGGTATGTCTGCAAGCGGGTGTGGTTCAGCCAAAAACCTCTACTGACTATTATATCTTCTGCAGTCAGACCGAATTCAAACAGCAGTTGGACAATGTGAAGCGAACAGTACCGTTATTGGAGACTTACGACTTTGACTATGTTAGCCTGTTGCAGGATGTGCCGCTTCAGGCCGAGTTCGCCGAATTCGCTCACATCTTCAATACAATGTGGTGGCGCAACTTACGTATTGGCAATTGGCGTTTCTACTTGGACGCGCTGATCGCACGTTCTAAACTCATCCCATATAGAGTGTATGTTGGCACTTCAGGTGAGTTGAGAATTCCGAACATTGCCAGCAACAACATAACCGCCGACGGAGATCATTTATCGATTGAGGTCGGCAGTTTGGTGGTACAACCGCCGGTATATATTTGGTCATATTTGAAGTCTCTGAAAGACGACGTCAACGAAGAGTTTGTTGTCATTGGCTACAATTCGCCTTATGTAAGCACCAGCTCTCATGTCCACCGCGCCTTGTAACTAAATTTTACAAATATATTCAACATTTTTCAGTTCTACTTGAGGAGCTCGGCAATATTCTGCCACGATATATGCGACAAGATTGACTGGCTGCAGAAAAGCAAATTTGGCCACACCCGCCTGATGCCGACCTTCGGAGTTGCATTCTGCTGTCGCCCAGAAGAGGTGGCGCAGTCCTTCAAGCAATTTCCATTAGATTAGTGCGGCGAAATAATTTAAAAGCACTGTAGGAAACTGCCAACCGTACGATGAATTATAGTAAGTAACGGTTATCAGTTGCGAATAAAGAACTAAAATAATTTCTAATCGGAAACTTGTAATTTCTGCTTTCTACAATGTCTGAAATAATGCTGCCCTTAAAAGATTAGCAAGCAATTATGCGATAAAATACTTTCTTGACAAGTAAGGAAGAGGTAAGTTCGGGTCTAACCGAACATTTAATGCTCTTGCAACTTGCAAGCAAAAAAATAAATCTTGTTGGTTATATGGGGTCAGGTTTTTCATTCTAAGCACAAATATGTACCGTTATTAGGAAAATTCAGGGTTTGTCCGGAATGTAATAGGACTGATTTTCTTCTGCCGCGACTGTACTTTGGATTCGGTAGAACTCCGTTCGTTAGAGTAGAGGCACGCGATTATATTCTGTGTGAAACTCGGTATATCTGCGACAGAGACGCTGATATGATCAAACAGGCTTACCCAAATGTTGCTTAAGCAAGAAGTGGCGTGTTTCGGTGGTCAAAAAAGGAGGTCCGGGAAGAGGTCCCTAATGAAGATCGTGCCGGGAGACCTGCCACTTCGACAAACATCGACACTGTGCGCAAAGTATTGAGCTCAGACCGGTAACTAAAGCCCCCCGGATTTTTTCGTTTTCTTGCCTGAAAAGGCCGATGAAAGGCAAGCATTTTGAGACGACAAAGGGGATTCAAACAGCATGCACTTCGGCTCTTAAGACTATGCCGGAGAATACCTTCCGTGCAACTTGTACTGTGTAGCAACATGTTGCAAGAGCATAAAAATGTTTGAGTGTATTTTGCGATTAATAACTGTATTACAACAACTTGATTGCAGCCCTTGTAGAACCCACTTGTGTGGCGTATTGTTTCTTTAAATCATGTATATGAAGTTATATAACTCAGATAACAAATTAATATGAATTAACTATAAAGAATGGCATTTTATAATCGCAGAATTACAAATAAAGGGTGTTGCCGCAATACCTTGCATTTTTATAAAGGAGTTAATATGTCTCACTGAATTTGAACCCCAGTTAAAAATGTTTACTTTCTCGAAACTTAACGCTGACATTTTGCTATAATGATATTGGATCGAAAATATAATCAATTTTATGATAATATTATTTAACATTAAAACATTCGCCGCAAAGGTAACATGCCAGGCCGGTAAAGTCATTGGAAGTAAACAGTCTTGAATAAAAACCGTACAGCATCGCCCTTATCTGTCACCGTAATTTTATATCGTTGGAAATATTCACCCAGTATTAAATATAATATATATATTTATATACATATCTATTTATATGTATATATATACATATATGTATATTTGTATTGTTGCTTTTTGTGTATAAAAGAAGCTTCAACAATCCCTGACTTCACAGTTCTATTGAAAATTTGTGTCGACGAAGTGATAATGTTGAATCTGCACTGTTTTGTATTTCTTGTGGCAGTTGCCTCGATTATTAACTATGTGTCAACTTGTACGCTGTCGGTTTTAGGAATCTCGCCTTTATTCACGCAAACATTTGGCTCGAGGACTATAGCATTCAAAGCGCGTGAAGATAAAGTGTATTTTGAAGATTCAGTTAAAGCATATTGTAGTAATGGAGAACTGATAGTTGAAAGCCAGACGAAGTAAGGGAAAGAGACATTTTCAATGCCTCAGTTTTAACACTTGCTTAATCAAATAAACGTATATGTCTTTCTAGCAATTACGACAGCTATTACTATCCTTTACAACCTGGAATATATAATACATTTGAGTTCCATTGCTTTAACAATATGATTGACATTAATGATGTTGAACATATAAACGTAAGAGTTTCATGCTCAAACGAAATAAAACTCAAACTTTATGAGAGCAGTGCAGTTCTACCAAAATGTGGTGGGTTCAACAATTACGCAATCGGTTTTAACCATGTTGATCTGGGCGAGGTGATCAAGGCTGGCATCTGTTACGATCTGGACGCACTATCGCTGAAATTCGCCATGTATGTCGCCTCTTCGAAGAATGTCTTAATATCCAAAAAGGTATGCGCATTCCCTTCTAAAGCAGCACACAAATCCTTTAACAAATATATGTAAATTTTTTGCATAAAATAGAACCATAACTCCGGAGTGTTGCCTGTAAGCCTCGATTTCGATCTGAAAACCAACGATTTAAACAATTTCTTTGATCTTATAAAGTAAGTTTATTTTCTTTTTATATTATAGACGAGATACACATACGTACTATGTATAACCACCATATCAATTTTTGCAATTTGTAGAAAGGACTCATTGGATAGCGCTTTGGCAAACCAATTTCAAGTCGACAACTTAATACAAGACAAATCAATAAGCATAGAACTGCAACATTGGGACACATTTAATACCATATGGTGGCGTCAATTACGCGAGGAGAATTGGCGCTACTTCCTCGAAGCGCTTGGCCAACGAACGAAATCTGCCCAAAGATCGTACGTAGTGAGTGTGGGCACTTATGGCAACATCACCATGCCATCGGCTACGAATAATTGCACTTCATCAAAACCGAATTTACTAACCGTCAAAACTAGTGACACAGAGGTTTTGGTACCGGCATATATGTGGGCCTACGTGAAATCCCTTGCCGCCGATGATAAGGAAGAGTTTGTTGTCATCGGACATAATTCGCCTTATGTAAGTGTTATACCCCAATTGTAAAAGAATACATACTATACATACAAGTATACATACAAACACAAATGCCATGTACAATTTTACATATGTTTGCATATAGGCTGAAGACCCCGAGCATAATCCATTCTGCGCTGTTGATATGTGCGACGAAATTGAGTGGTTGAAGGAAAGCAAATTCGGCTACTTGCGACGCCTACCAACGCTTGGTTACACTTTCTGCTGTCCCCCAGACGAGGTCGCCAATATTATCGATTATATTCCCTTACATGTTACGGCTGATGGTGAAACTACAGTGAAGAATACAGAAGGATACTATGATGTTATTCGATCGAACAATAATTAAAACTAATAACTAAAAAATGTACTCATTTTACTAAAATAAATAGAATTTTATTCCAATACTCGTTACATTTGTATACAGAAGTATGAAAGTATTATTATTGCAACTGTAAACCTTGTCTATGTATTGCCTATGTCCCGCCAGTGAAATCCATGAATTGAAAACCACTTTCCAACTAGTTTGACTCTCTGACCCGACTAGACAGTTTTCTGGAAATAATACACTATAGCAAGATTGCAAAAATTAATTTCGAAAAGAGTGCTTCGTTTGGAATAACTCTCCTTAGAAGCGAGTTTCCTCACAGAGCTGATTAAAGCAGTGGCTCAACATACACTACCTCGATTCTTTAATAAGCTCAAATATACTTTCTAAGCATATTTTTAAGTGGTTATATGGGTTGCCTTGGGTAAAGAATAGCCTTTTTTCAACAAATTTTTCTCATATAAAAAATGGAATATTTTATTAAAATTCTTACAAGCACACGCTACTAACACCGAAATTCTGAAATTGGGAAATTCTGGTGACTCTTCAGAAAAAACGGCGCTCGCGTTGGCAGGATAACTCCTTACTGGATCATCTAAAGTCAAAAAATACATGTTTTAGTTAAAACCCAAACTCAGAACTTAGACGAAGGAAAACAAAACTGAAAATTGAATTTTTGGCATACATATTTACGAAACAAAATGAAAATTTCAGGAAAATTTCGTAACATTTGTTTTTTTTCAAATTGTTGACTTATATATACGTGTATCTCTTCCACACAGTATGACATCAATAAAATCTTTGAGAACATGGGATGGTATATTGACGATCACATATTTTACTCCCTATAAAGCACACAAATAGTTTGAGGGACGCTGCAGATTGGACGCTGAAAGTCGAAACGAACATAAATACGACTTTAAGCGTCCACTCCGCAGACCCCCTTATGCACTCAGTAAAAGCAATCGGTGACAGTGCCTTCAATGATAATCGTATAAAATCGCAATGCCGCATTTAATGCGCAAGTAGAAAAATGATGTCTCAGCAATATCGGTTGTATATAGCTAATTATATTTCTGTACATATACATACATACAAATAAAATATATACAAGCAACAAGTTTACATTTTTAGACAATAAGTGGCGCTTGATATAAAATGCACAGACCCAGCCTATGCCTTTGCCAGTCGCATTAGATCGGCGCATTGTAACGATGTTTGAAGTAAATCTGAAACTATTTTTGCTGATTCTAACAGCTTTTAGTTTAGCAAAAGCTTGTCGACTGTTTGTGCAGGATCCGTGTCCTTTGTTGTCGAAGAATATCGGTTCCAAAAATTTAACATTTCGAGCGAAGCCAAGCGGACTTGAACTTAGTGAGAACGAAAGTATAGAAGTTTATTGTGCGAGCGGCATAATCTTTAGGTAAGCGGATTTTTCAAATAAATTTTTTTTATTATTTATGTATGTCAGCATAAATGTTTGTATGGATACAGTGGCTACAGCGAGGCACGCCATTTGCGTCATAAGAAGGCATTGCTATCTTGTGGCAAGGATGGCTACACCTATGTGAAAGGGCAAAATAAATATGGTCGCCAATTCACTATTCAATGCTCGTCGTCGATTAGTTTCAACCTTTATGAGAGTGAAAGGACATTGGCGAACTGTGATGAGTTCAAGAGCTATGCAATTGGCGAAAATATACCGTTAGTTGGTACAGTTATTAAGTCAGCAATATGTTATGATCTTGTGAGCTTTGCACTGAAGTATGCCAACTATATAGCTTACCAAAGAAACGATATTTGGATTTCAAGCGCGGTGAGTGCTCTTGGCTATTACATGCCATTAAAAATATGGTTCAATGCATTTGGATTATATATATGTATGTATATCCTTGATTTTTTATATCTACCACAAAGCCAAACCTTTCGAACGAACTCGGTGTCGATCTTGCGCAAGCAATTGGTAATCTGGAAAACTACTTCGATTTTATGAGGTAAACAAATATACTCACTTTACATTTTCAAAATTATACTTTTATATTTACATATATTAACGCACAGCCAGTCAAAATTCAATATATCAAGGGATGCTATGCGCCGCGATTCAAATCCATTTTTTAAGGCATTCGAATACGACTACGACAGCATTCTGCAAGATGATAATTTTCGCAATGAATTCGATGATTTTGCCTATATCTTCAATACGATGTGGTGGCGACAGCTGCGCGAAAATAATTGGCGCTTTTTCCTAAATGCACTCAAAAAACGTACATTTTCTGAGAAATATAGAGTTTTTGTAGGACCTTATGGTAATGCAACAATGCCATCGAAGGAGAACCCAGATGGCAAGCCGGAACAGGTGACTGTACAGTCGAATGACTTGGCCGTATCGGCTCCCAAATATATATGGGCATATGTGAAACCACTCATACCGAATAGTGCAGAGGAATTTGTTGTAATAGGAACCAATTCTCCCTATGTAAATCAGATATATCATACCATATAAGTAGTCATGACGCACTTTTTTGCTCTATTTCCCTTATAGATAGAGGCGCCAGACCACACGGAGTTCTGTGAAAAGGATATTTGTGACGACATTGCCTGGTTGAAAGAGAGCAGATTTGGACACTTACGCCGTATTCCAACACTCGGTTATACATTTTGTTGTCGTGTGGAAGAAGTAGCGAAGATCATCGAGCATTTTCCGTTGTCAACCAAAGTCTTGGAAACAACAACTGCCACTGTTCCCTTGCATACATTATCACCTTGAACAACCGCAGCTCTTATCAATTTAATAATAACAACATTTGTAGTCTCTGAAATTTTGCATTGAAATAACTTTATGTAGCTGTTGCATTTCAATAAATATAATATTCAATATATGTATGTATGTATGTCTGTGGACTTTTTATGTTCGAAATCAACTTGGAGAACTGTCATTGCCTACCGCTGGCCGCTAAGGAATAGTAATATAAGACTGTAAGCCTAACTCTTTACCACGATGTGGTAATAATAAAAAAAATATTTTTAAGTTACGAAAGCATGATGGAGTAAAAAGACCAGCATTGAACTCTCAACGCTTCGATTTTTGCTATCTAATTAATGATACTGGCTGCCCTCCACTTCAAAGAACCTATTGACTGACGCTTAATCAATTTAATTGCAAGTATCTGATAGTATTTATTTGAATAAATGTTTCCGCTTACTTACAATAAGAACTCAAGAGATATTTGAGGGGTCAATTCAAGGAAAGACAAGAAAAAAAGTTAGCATCGGTTGCACTGAATCTATAATGCCCTTCACAAATATAAATAAAAGGTTCCTTAGAAGAGCTTGATTCCGATTGTTCAGTTACAGGTATATATGTTATAGTGATCCCTTCTGAACAATTTCTTTGCAGTTTGCATCACTACCTTAGGTAATAACCCACGCCGAATTTCGTGAAGATATCTCGTCAAATAAAGAAGTTACTATACAAGCACTTCATTCCGATTGTTCAGTTTATATGACAGCTTTATGCTATAGTGGTCCGATATCGGCCGTTCCGACAAATGAGCAGCTTCTTATTGAGAAAAAGACGGTGCGAAATTTCAAATCGATATCTCTAAAATTTGGTGCTTCAGATCGTATATATATAGGATCTGCAACGTTTACTTCCGGGAATTACAAACAGCTTAATATACCCCGTTCAGGGTATCATAATAAAAGGAACATGCACACACATGCACAAATGTTGAGTTAAACAAACAAGGTTTGCAACTTATCAGCTAAACACCAGAGTACACGTGTATTACTAATGTCCGTTCTTATATACATATGTACATATATATGAATATATATATCGAATATAATCAGGGGAACCCCCTCGATTTGGTGTGCGTGCTCTGTAATCGCATTTGAGTACTTTTTCATATCGTCACCTGAAATGCATAATAACGTATCATCAAAAAATTCGAAATTGAGTGTCTTATTGATTACGCTTCACTACTTCAAATTTCATACATAATATTACATATGTTCAACATTTTCAGGTTCTGCGGTCAGATATAAACCAGTTTTAACCAATATTAAAATTTTGTTTCACTCGTGTTCCATTTTATTTCGTGTTTCATTCATGCCACCTTAAAGTTCCGAAAATGTTGTTACGTTATTTTGCATTTCAGGTGACGATATGTACTTACATACAAGTACAAGTATATGCATGGGATTCGCGCATTTCTGTTCAACAATTACAAGATACGCACATACACATATATAATATTTTCCTACGTTTACGGGTAAGCATACGAGTATGTATAACATTTAATTTCAGTTATAGATTATCAGCGAAGTGGTGAGGCCAATGATGTCGCACATCACTCTCATATATTTACTCGCGATCGCGACCGGATGTGAAGTCATATCTGCATGTCAACTGGATATTCTAAGTCCTGCTCCATTATTTGCGCAAAATTTTGGTTCAAAAAAAATTATTTTCAAAGCACAAGCATCTGCGATACATCTAGATATCGGAGAATCGGTTACCGCGTACTGCAGTTCGGGATTAGTTTATAAGAAACGTGATGAGCGGTAAGTTAGTACCAGCGATAGCGCCATACAAGCGCACCCACAGATGTGTAAAGTAAGATCCTGCTGTCACTAATTTAATGCATTATCTATTATCAACAGATATAGTTACAATAATAAAATTGACCAGGTTTTGTCCTCAAACACCGCAGAATTCAATTGCGACGAGAATAACCAAATTGGCATAAAAGGAATTCTCAGCGCATTTAGTACACAAATGACTATTCTATGCGGATCTAAAACGAACTATGATCTTTATGAAAGTAAAACATTATTGCCGAATTGCGAGAATTACATGACTTACGCTGTCGGTGCACCGATCCAGACGGTAGCAAGTGACATCAAAGCGGGTATCTGTTATGATCTCGATTACCTTAAATTGAAATTTGTCAGTTTCGTGGCACAATCGAATGGCGAGGCCATCGTCTTAGACGAGGTACGTGACGAATATATTAACCTGCTATTTAATTCCCCTCTTAACGTTGTCTTAACATCAAATTTCATGTTTAATTTCGCTAGAAGAATAACCTAAATGAACTTTCCATAGACTTAGGTCAAAAGGTCCGCAGCCTTCAAACGTATTTTCCATTTATGAGGTGAGTACTCACACACTTAGTATCTGTGGCTTTCTATAACCGATTTGAACTTCAATTCAAATATGTATATGGCAGTCAGGACACTTTTAATGCGGCCCGAGATAAGCTGCGCAAATCACAAACTCTTTTCGATGCCTTCGAATTCGATTTTACCAGTTTATTGCAAGACGAACCGCTAAAGAGTCAACTGGAAAGTCACGCATACATTTTCAACACCATCTGGTGGCGCCAACTGCGTCAACATAACTGGCGCCACTTCCTCGATGCCTTGAAAGAACGCACACGCTCCGTAAAATATCTCGTACATATGGGCACTTACGGCAATATGACAATACCTCCGGCTCGGGGAAATTGCGAACAAGAAATTGTGGCCGTACACACAGATAGCATAGCAATCTCAGCGCCTGCGTATATTTGGGCCTATTTGAAATCTCCGTTTTCTGCAGATGAGGAAAAAAATGACGATATTGTGGTCATTGCGCACAATTCACCTTATGTACGAAAAAAATTAAGAAATCTAACGAAATGTCATTGATTAATATACTATGTCTTTTCGATTTTAACAGGTGACGAATCCAACGCACGATGAGTTCTGTGAGTTGGACGTATGTGACGAAATTGAATGGTTGAAAAATAGCACATTCGGGAATCTGCGACGTCTACCAACACTGGGCTACATGTTCTGCTGCCGTCCTGAGGATGTGGCCCTCATCATTGATTACTTTCCCATACAGGAAGATAAAAGTAAAATTACGAAGTCTGGAGAAGTAGAACAAACTAATGCAAACAAAACAGTGGAACTATCGTCTAGCCAACCAAACTAAAGACACATTCCTTAATAATATAATATATTGGTATATGTAATATGTAAATCAGAAAATTTATAAAATATACGCTCTTTATTTGACTTTGAACTTTACGTTTATGCTGTCTAACATTGCTGCGGAGGGGCTGGATATAGATAACAGCCCACAGCCAACTTCACTAGGGAAAACACAAAACTTTGATATGGAAGGTTTTGGACAGCGGGATCCTCTAATCCTATCGTTTAAGGCAAATAGCGATTTAGTTTGCTGTCTTAGCTGTCTCACCGTGGTCTACCAATACGAAATGCTGAACTTTAGTCAGGTTGTCATCCAAGCGATCTCTGATTTCCCTTACAAAAAATAAAATTTAATCACCGAAAGATATTGCTCTTTTTTCTACGTTTCCGAGAATGTAATATAGAGTAGTAAATTTCTATTTCAATACTGGCACCATCTACTCATGATGCTAAGTATTTATCGAACCGCCCTCTTTTATCGTAAAATATTCGAATAACGTTATCACCCATGCATATACTTACATATACTACATATATTATTATAGATCTCGATGGCTTGACAATTTTCTGCTTCTGGAATTTATCATTCGATATCTCAATTTAAGCTACGTTTATTGTTTATTGACGTTAGCTCGGCTCACAACGATTATTTTTAGTACTCCGATTACCCTTTCTTTACACATTCTTTGTTTTACGGCAAAGCAAAGGCTTGCTGACATTGCACAATTCCCTATATACCAAACATACTAACAGTTATCAAACCTACATACTATATAACGGGGTTTGCAACAAGAGCGCTACAAAAATAAATAAAACAAAAACGGTTTGGGATAACAATGAAATTCTTTATTCCTGTGAAAGAACATTCGATGCCATTATGTACGGAGCTCGATTCTTTTGCATGGCCACTACGGACACGCTTGCAGAAGTCCAGTCGCTGAACCCAATTTTCGACGGTTTTCAAGCATAAATCGGCCGATACTACTGCAATTTCACGTTTGATATTCCTGCGAAGTTCATTAGTCGTAGCTGGCTTGATGGCATTAATCATAGACTTGACGTAGCCCCACAGTTAATAGTCTAATGGCGTCAAATCGCACGTCCAAGGCGGGCCATTTCATGAGATAACACCTGCACCAAACTTAGTTCTCAATAAATCGATTGTGACATTCGCTGTGTGGCTTGTGGCGCCGTCCTGTTGGAACCACATATTGTCCAAGTTCATATCATCCAATTCGGACCAAAATTTTCGATTATCATTGAGCGGTAGCGACTCCCATTTCACATTTTTAATAAAATCAAGTGTACGTGAACGTAGCGCTCTTAAAGTTGAGGCCACGCTCTCCGAATTTTGGTAGTAAATTTTAATAATTCCGACTCGTTGTTCGATCGTATATCTTTCAATGATAAAACACGGTGTCATTTGCTGCCCCTATCGGTCTATTTTTGTAGCGTCGTTAAAAAACGCTTTAAGTGCGTGCTGAAATTAATTTAAACCCTTCTTAACATCGCTGTTGGGATACACGCAGTACTAGTTGGAAAGTAGTTGTACTAGTACTAGTTGGCAAGTAGTTGTAACTAGTACCAGTTAGAAAGTAGTTGTAACTAGTTGATTTCAAAACTTACTCATCCGCAATCGCACTGGCCGAAATTGCTGGCTGGTGAATCTAATAGTGATCAGATTAGCATTGATTGCACAAGTCAAACGAACTATGATCTCTATACGTTGTATGTAAGATAATGAACTGATAAGGTAAGGTATATTGGAATTTAAGTTACACCTCGAACGAAATACAAATACAAGCCGGGACCATTTGCGCGCAACTGAAGCTTTTGCCTATGGAATCGATTATACCAGTTGTGAACTAAAGTTTCAAAAATTGTTGGGCTATCAAATACAAAAACAATAAACTGAGCATATTTGGGAAATTCGAAAACTTTTATTTCGCTTTTTTAATTTACAAAAGGAGAACATGTGTATGTATACATGTATGTATGTTTGTTTCTTAGTGCACTTTCATTAGTTTTTAGAACGCCATTGTTTTACTTAATTTACAGCAACTAAATATATAAACGTATATATGTGTGTGTGTTGCATTATGTTACAATTGGCCGCAAATACGGTGCAACAGTGAACTCACCAGTCACTAGTTAGTGCTGATGTACCAGTTACCACCGGTGCAACATACTGCGCTCCTGCCGCACTGGCGGATTGCCTACTCAAAAATCAAGCATCCATATATACATACATACATACATATGCATGCATGTGAGCATTTATAGCTTAGTACATAGTAATGTGTGCATATTTGTAAATTCAAACTTAAAACTATTGAAGAATCTCACGATTTCATTTAAATGCAAGCATTTGTTCGTTTCTTAACCGGTAAATATGTTGTATATTATATATGTATGTATATTAGTACCTATTTAAAGTCTTTAAACATATTCGTTATCGATTCTAGTCTACGACGAAGTAAACAGTCATTTGTATTAAAATAAAAATTAAACTTACAGGTAATGGCATATACAAGTCTTCATTCATTTTTGGGGTTATTTACAATAAAATGCTTTTTTTTTTTGGAATATTCCAGGTATGTGGCTACTTAAAGACCTCTTACTCAGTTGTATATAAATGCACCAATTGTACAAACATACGTATATGTATATATTATATACTTAAAGAGCTTCTTTGAGAATGTAGCTAGCTGTACGAAATTTAAAAGACTAGTTTATTAATGAAGCTTCAACGAAAATCGCGCATCAGGCATGGCACTATTACTTGTATTAATTGAGCACACCCGTTGAGATTGCTACATATGTACCTATGTACGTTGCAGTTATATCCTTTTTTTGCTAAACGATTTCAATTTTCTGTGAAGAATTAAACATTTTAACGCTTTGGTGCATAAAATATGAAATATAAAAACAAAAATAAATAAATAAATAAGAAAGCAAATGCACATAAGGCAAATAGAAAGACATTTCACAGTTATTCGTTACATAAATATCGATTATTTAGCTACCACGTCATTGGCTTAACTACGGCGTTCGTTTTTCAACGAAGAACTAAAGCGTAAAATACAAAATATACAATTTCAGACACCCACATTGTCCTGTCTTAGTTATTAACTACATACATACAAATAAATGCCTGGCGTTGATATGCTATTTTTAAGCTCGACTAACACCAGCCTAATTCGTTATTTACTATTTACATTACATTTGCTTCAATATGCACTGCACACTGTGACTGATTGTACAATGATTCTGCTAATTTAATCCTATAATTTGTTATTGACATTTTTACGCTAAAACTCCACCACTGTATTAAACCGATTAATCACGCTAATTGAGAAAATGGCATTTTACACATGAAAAACTAATAAATACAAAAAAATCTTTACGCTATCAGTCCTTTACATGTATGTTTGTATAAATAGCAGTGTGTTCGTAAATGTGCTATTCAAAATGGCTGCTTGCGAAGGTTCTTGGTGCTACATAGCATTTAGCTTTTGTTCTTAAGCTTTTCCTACTTTCCTAACCCCTACGATTGTGGCAATCGCCAGTTTAACACACTTCGTTCGTGGTTAATCATCAAAGAATGTCTGGTGTGCTTGTGTCGTCGTGTGAGTGCTGCAGCAAGCCCTTGCGCTCATCCGGGGCCGTACTCAAAACATTCTCAACCACCGCCGCCGGCTCGACAATTGCATCCGCGTACATGGATTCATACACAGGATTCGCAAAATTACCCTGAAAAGAATAAGTATTGAAAGCAAAGTGACTTATTTTCATTGTTTAATGCTACCTTGTCGTCTTCGTGTACGAAGGCTGGCGCCTCATCTGCATCGCCTCTGTACATGGGATTCGTCAGCATTATTTCCACGTTATCGGTGAGACGTGCATGTGAAAATGGCTGTGATATGCGATGCTTCCTGCAATTGTTTAATAATACATAAATTACATATTAATACTATAATAATAAATAATATATATAATAACTAATATTTAGTTATATAATATTTACTTAAAATAAGATAATTTTGGTGGTATTTGTTGTAAACACTTACTTTAGGAAATATATCGCTCCCCCGAAGAGCGTTAGTAGTAATATGGCGACAGACAGCACTACCGCTAATATCGATAGCACATTCGCTGTGTGTTCCTGCCCTTGCTGCCGCTCGATATTCACATTGTCCGCACTTTCGGCCAAGCATGGCGTGATTTTACCGCTCGAACAACTGCAAAGCACGAAATAAATGCGTAAATCAATAGTTGAAATCAGTTTAACGCTGCTGTTAACTTACAGGCATTCATTAATTGAGCTGCCGGTGCGGCAAACGCCACAGCTGCTGACGCATTTCGGTGGCGTGTTGCAGTCATCACCCTCCCACTCACCAATGCAACTACAATGTGGCACAGTATACGCATCCAAATGACAAACACCGCTATTCCTGCAATAGCCAATGCAGGGATTCTCCTCGGCCACCAGCCGCTGCAATAGTAAACACAATTAGATCTGCTTTGTAGGTACAAACACACATATGTATCTATGTATATGTGGAAGAACGGGCTTACCTCACAAAACTCGCCATTCCATTGATCGGTGCAGTTGCACATGGCCATGCCTTTGATAACGTGACATGTACCGCTATTCTGGCATATGATGCCAGTGCAGGGATTACGTGATGGCAATTCAGATTCATCACAAACTATGTTAAATGAAATTACAAAAGTTGTGATATTTTGTCATTTAATATGGCAACTTAAGAAGTGCCGCAAACGAGCTTTACTTACAGTGTGGTGGTATTGCAGTTTTGCACAAATCGGTTTCGCAGCGCTCGCCTTCAAAGCGCTCACCGCAGCTACACATCAAGCGCTGATCGCGTTCGGTGCATACGCCCCCGTTCAAGCAGTATGTCTGACAAGAGTCGGATTCACATTGTTCGCCATAGTAGCCGACTGCGCATTGGCATTGTGGGCCGCCTTTGGTGCCAATGCTGCAAACACCCTGATTCTTACAAAAACCATCACAAACATTCACCTCGCAACGCTTGCCAGTGAAACTATTGGTAGAAATTAGTAAGACAGCATATATTAGTAATGTTTGATTTATAGGCATTGCGCATGTGCACTCACCCATCCGGACATTCGCACTGTGTAGTGCCAGTCAGAGTTTCACGACAGATGCCACCATTGGCGCAGGTCAAATTCACGCAATGCTCACACTGTTCGCCGACATACAATTCCGGGCAGGTGCATTTCATACCTTCGTCAGTGATTAGGCACGAACCGCCATTGTGACAGCGACTCTGGCATTCCGGTACCGAAGTCTCACAACGCGGGCCGGACCAGCCAGGAGTGCAGCTACATTTCAATGGTGGTGGCTCGGACGAGCCGGGCAGCTGCGGTGCCACCGTGCACAGGCCATAGTTTAAACAGTAGCCGGAACAACGAGAGTGCTCGCACAGCTCACCCTCGAATTGTGGCTGACAGATGCATTTCGGCACATGATCAATCACTTTGCAAGTACCGAGATTACACTTTAGCGGACAATAATCGGGGACCTCACTGTGTGCCTTACACTCATCGTCCACCATTATCAGATCGTTGGGACATTTGCAGGCGAAGCCATTGCGTGCCTCTGAGGAAAGTATGCAGAGCGCACGCTTCATTTTGCATGGTTCTTTCGCACAAGGATTTGTGACTGAAATTTTATGAAAAGTGAAGGTTAAACAATGACAAAGATGTAAATTGTATGCTGTCGCAATATACGAATGTGTGTGTGTATTAGATAGTACTTACTGTTGCGATTTTGTTTTAGTGGATGCAATATACCAATATCTGATGAGCGATATCCTTTTAGCAAATATGTACCGTTGTCCACTCCAAATTTGTTCATTTTAATAATGCTTTGATCATACAACTTGATATACAGATAGTCCTCAAAGACATCAATTTTCTGTGGCTTTTCTGTTAAAATATTTATGACGAAAATGTGCACAAAGTGTAACCCTTCGTAGTTATGTATGTACGTACCTTTATTCGAAAATCGGCGCACTACATTTCGATCTTTGCCATTCAATCTGCATGTCTCGATGGTGCCTTTGCGGTAATCAGCCCAATACAAGCGGCCGGTAGGATAGTCAATCGACAAACTAATGGGCCAGCCAACATCGCGTTCGACCAAACTCTTTTTGTTGGTACCATCAAGTGATGCCACCAAAATACCATTTTCCAGTGTGGACCATATCATAATACGCGACTCCGGCTCAAGTACAATATCGGTGGGATTCATGCCGGTCGACGCCAATGAGACGTATTTCTTACCATCGATATCCGTAGCAATAATTTGATTATGTCGTGAATCTATTATATAAACCATTTGAGTAATCCAATCAACCGCTAGTGACTTGGGATCATTCAGATCAGGTATCTGCGTAGAAAGAAACGTTAAATATTAATTTCTGTACCATTTTACGTAGTGTTAAGGCTCACATTAAAAGCCGTCAACTCCTTCAGATCTCTGCGCATGCGCGTACCCGTTTCAGCGTGCGGAGTTGCTATTTTCATGGTATGCACTTTGCCATGATGCGAGTCAATCCAGAAGAGCAGTGTATCTTTCGTTCGGATAAGTATGTCGAAAACATCAATTTTTAAGCTATCTGTCTGGAAGAAACCCACCACAGTGGTGCCCTCTTGTTTTGCAGGCAAAATGAAACGGAACTCTTGTTCAGAGGCGAGTAATAGTATTTGTTCAGGACCTTCAACAATTACAACAAAAAAAATAGTTTATATTAGTTTTAAATAAACGTAAAATATTATTGCCCTAAATAAGGAGCTTAATGAACATACCTGAAGCCAAGCAAGTGTCGTTTTTCTTGGATCCTTTCTGATAACCCTCCGTGCACTTGCAATTGTAGTGGCCGGCTTTTTTCTCAATACAGATCTGTGAGCATGTTCCAAAACCACAAACCGGTGGCTGGCAATTCATCTCATCGGAACCATCTATACAGTTATATTGGCCATCGCAGCGGAACGCTTTCGATATGCAATCATCATTCTCGCACTGGAATTGATCGTGCCTACACTTCGGTAGCGCAGCGCAAACCTCATCTGACTCGTCCTCAGAATTTACGCAGTCATTCACACCGTCACATAGCGCCGATTTGCGTATACATTTCAAGTTTGAGCACCTGTAAATGCATACAAAAAAAGATGCGAATTGCCATTGTAGACTTTCTTTCTAGCACTTACTTGAAAGCATTGGCGTGACAATGCTCGTGCGCACAGGTGGCGATGCTTTCATCACTACCGTCAGTACAATCGTCCCAGCCATCACACTTCCATCTTGACATTATGCACTTGCCGTTGGCACATGTGAAATAATTGGCTGGACAAGTGCAATTCACCTCGTCCGAACCGTCCGGGCAATCGTCATCACCATCACACTGATATTGTCTAAGGTATGAAAAATATAAGTTATTAGCAAAACGTTTGGTTAAAACAGCAGAGGCACCTACTTATTTATGCAAGTATTAAATGCGGCACATTTGAACTGGTTCGCCTTGCATGTAATGTTGCAGTTGATCTCATCGCTGCTGTCATCGCAATGGATCTCACCGTCGCAGCGATAGTCGTGCTTTATGCACTTTCCGGTGCCGCAACGGAATTCACTTTCGGAGCAGTTGCGCATTTGACAGTTCAACTCATCGCTGCCGTCGCCACAGTCGTTCTCATAATCGCAGCGCCAACGTCCAGGTATGCATTTCGAGTTATTGCACTTGAAGTAGGTGGGATCGCAGCTCTCTTTCGACGAATGGCAGGTCGGTGGTTCATCTTCGCCATTCGGACAGTCGTTTTCGCCGTCACAACGCCAAGCCATCGGTATGCATCGACCAGAATTACATCTGAAAAGCAAAATTTATACAAATGTCAAGTACTCGAGTTTGCCGGTATGCTTAGACTCACTGAAAATCGCTTGGCTCACATGTAACCAAGTCACAACCTTCCTCGTCCGATTTGTCCGCACAATCGGTGTCTCCATCGCATACCCACACGTATGGCACACAACGATTATTACCACACTGAAACTGTTCTTTATTGCAGACGAGCGGTGTACAACCAGTCTCGTCCTCTCCATTCGGGCAGTCGTTAACACCATCGCATTTCTTTCCATTGGATATACAGAATGCGCTCGTGTTCGTCGACGCCTCGCATTTCATGTAATTCTCGAAGCAAGTGAATTTCTCACAATTACGCTCATCCGAACCATCACCACAGTTATTGACGTTATCACAAATAGCTGAAGGGTAAATGCATTTCTTATTGTCGCATTGGTACTGTCCTGGATCGCAGTGGAATGCCGGGCAAGTGACTGGTTCATCGCTGCCATCGCCACAGTCATCTTGCGTGTCGCACTTCCAGTAGAAAGGAATGCACTTATATGTGTTCGCACATTCAAAGTGAGCCGCTGTACAATTGGCGTGACATGATTTACCATCTTCGCCCAATACGAAATTGTTCGGACAGGCGCACTTGTAGTGCGGCGCTTCCGGCGATAGCAAACACAGTGTAGCGCAACCTGCTGTTAGGCAAGGATTGGGTGTTGACGGCTGCTGCTGTCTGTATGGATGGTAGACTCGTAAATCCATTGGCCGATGAATGATAGTCACAAGCGTAGAGCAATTTTGGCCGTTATACTTGTTGCAATATTCAATTGACTTGGTCTCCCAATCGGACCAGTATATTTTATCCTCCCACACAGCGATGGCGAAAATGTGGTGCAAGTTTAATTGTGGATTAATACTGCGCGCTAGCAATAGACGTACATTTTTACCATCTAAGTCGGATACAGAAATGGTGTCTTCACGCGCATCTCCCCAAAAAAGTTCATTCGTTTCAAAGGAAATGGTGAGCGCATTCGGCCAACCCAAGTTCTCTCTTATTATCATACGCGGGTTAGATCCGTCCATACCGGCTTTGCCAATGTGTGGATTATCACCCCAATCTGACCAGAATATGTGACGATTGAAGGGATCCAATGCGACACCTCGTGGTTCACGTAAATTTTCATTGATTAGTACACGACGATATTTACCATCTAATTTTGAGACTTCAATCGTGTCTAAACCTTTGTCGCACCAATACAAATTCTTACCGACCCAATCTACGGCCAAGCCATCTGGATTCTTCACCATCGCTTGGTGTAACGTGCTTGTTTTGTTTTCAGCAGGACAATATCGCTTTATCATGCCCACTGTTGACGTCACATCCGACCAATAAAGACACTTCGTCTCCCAATCGAAGTCCAAGGCAACCACATTAGACAACTGGTGAATGAGTATGGAGCCATTACCGCGCATGTCCACTTGGCGAATATAGTAGCGATTAGCAAAAATGAACTTCACGGTCTCGTTGCTTGTGGCTTTACATGTGTTGTGGTCGACCAATTCATAGCCCTTGCCGCACAAACACTTGTAAGAGCCGTATGTGTTTATACAGATCTGCGAGCAAGGATGTTGCTCAGCACACTCATCTATATCGTCACATAAATGTTGATTGGAAGCAAGTAGCTTGTAACCGGGGTTGCATTGACATTCAAAACCAATAACCTTATCCACACATTTGTGTTCGCATAGATCGGGAATAGCACATTCGTCTACATTGCAGAGTTCCTCATCTGTGAAATCGGCACAATCGTTTCGCCCGTCACACAGTAAATCTGTGGAAATGCAGGCGCCATTACTACAACGGAAGTCATCGGGTCCTTGACACAAGTTATGTGAGTGGGCGCAAAGCTGTGCATCTTCGTCGGAGCCATCCGCACAGTCGGGTTTTGTATCGCATGTAAGATTTTTGGAAATACATTGCAAGTCGTGGCACTGGAACTCTGTGCCATTATCACAGATTTGCGCTTGCAGGAACGGTTCGCAATTGTCATATTCATCATCTCCGTCAGGACAATCGTGGTCCCCATCACAAACATATTGACGCTCCAAACACATGCCATTGGAACAGAGAAAAGACGGTGGCAAGCAATCGATTTCCTGTGGTACCGATCCGGCTGCACAATGCTTACCCTCATCTTCGCTACCTGGTGCTGGGCAATCATGTTCACCATCGCATACCCATTTCTGTGGTATACAACGTCCAGACGATTTGCATTGGAAGAAATGTGGTCGACAAGCTCTATTCGGACACTGTGCACCCTCGTCTGAACCATCCTCACAATCCGGTTTGCCATCGCACTGCCAACTACTTGGTATACATGTATTGCCACAATGGAACTCATTCTTACGGCACTGCGTCTTGCAACCAATCTCATCGGCACTTAACCCGCCCTTGACATCTTTGCAGTCGTTTTCACCATCACAACGCCATTTCTCATTTATGCACAATCCATTAGGACATTGAAACTGTCCAGGTCCACAGGCCGCCTTGTGCACATTTTCGCAATTCATTTCGTCACTACCGTCCGGACAGTCATTGTCGCCATCACATCGCCAAGAAGGCATGAAGCAAGCCGTTGAGTTAGCACAGTGCTGAAATAGCACGTCCCCACTGGGACATTCTCGCGGCGGACAGTGTTTCTCATCGCTAAAATCCTTACAGTCGCGCACATTATCACAAACGAACCGCATGGAGATGCACTCGCCACTATTGCAACGGAACTTATCGGGTTCACACTTACAAACCAGCTCCGACTCATCTGAGCCATCACCACATTGTTGTATGCCGTCACATGTTTGATTCTGCGGTATACAGCGATGATTATTGCACATAAAGAAACGTGCTGGACACTCTCTTATTATACAGTAACTGCGGCGCTCGTCTGAACCATCGAGACAATGTGTAATATTGTCGCACGTCAACTCTAAGGGAATACATTCGCCCGACAAACATATGAATTGATTCTTATCACAGTTCCTATTTGGCAAAAGTAAACAGCGGCGTCCATCCGGTGCCAAAGTGCCTCTTGAGCACTGACAGCTGGCCGTTCCATTCTTACTTAGTATGCACACATCTTCGCATCCACCGTTCAATATTTTGCACTGATTCGAGTCGCAATTGATAGTGGTGTTTTGCACTGCGATAATTCCCATCGGTCGATCGATATTCTCTCTCAAGAAGACCACATCCGCGCCTGAGTACTTGCTTGCGCGTACAACGGCATGTAGCACCCAATCTGTCCAGAAGAGCAAGTCGCCATAAACGGCCATTGAAAAGGCATGCTTTGGTGTGGAATGTGCCAGCACTGTACGATGCGTACCATCGTAGTTCGCACGCTCGATTTTATCAAGACGTGCATCGGCCCAGTACAATTTATGCTCATCAAAATCTAGCGTAAGCGCATTCGGCATTTTTACGTCCGTACGTATTATGGACTCGATACCATAACCGGTAACGTATGCGCGCTGAATGGAAGGGGTCTCTTCGTTCCAATTCGTCCAATAAATCATGCCCATGCAAGGTTCTACTGCAATACCACGTGGTTTGTCATTAGAATTCAACATCAATATTCGTTTCACAAACTGAGTATTGTTATCGGCATTCTCACTAACATGGTCCAGCTCCAAACTACGTATAGACGCGTCATTATTCGAGGTCCAGAAGAGCATCTTGTTCACGATGTCGTAAGTGAGCCCTTCGACGCGTCCTTGATGGCTTACCAATACCTGATTTCTACTGCCATTGAATTGTACCGAATTAATTGTGCTCATCTGTACATCCGAGTAGAATATGACGCTGTTCTCGTAATCGTAACTTAAAGCTATAACATTTCTCATAAATGTTGTGTTATGCACCGCATGAATTGGCCCATTTTTGTTGGTATGATCTGTCATATGTATACTCTCGATGGTGCTGCGATACGAAAATAGTAAAAAGTTATCATATGGCTCACAGGAAGAACCATCCGCTGCTACTCGGCTGTGAGAGCAAGCACATATGGCGCTAGTGCCGTTGAATAGACACAATTGCTCGCAACCGCCATTGTTTTCTGCGCACATGTTTGTACCTTTCTGCACACGCCGGGAGAAAATCTTTAAATCTTTTAGTGCATTTCCCTCCGATTTGAGTATATCCTTAAAATCAGATAAATTCGACAGCGGAGCCACTTTTATGCTGCCCTTATTGTTGTTATTGTCTGCCCAGTACAGGTAGTCGTCTATTTTAGCTAGCGCCACGGGATTGTCAAGACTGTGATTGAGTAGTGGCGTCTTCAGGTTGCCATCATAATCCACCTTCATGATGCTATTCGAACCACTGTCGCACCAATATACTTTGGTGGCGTCAATGTCCAAAATAAGATTGCTAACTGTGCCAGTTTGATTAACCAGTATAAATGATTGGCTGCCATCTAGCCCCGTCCGACCAATAATACCGCTACCCACATAGAATAATAAGCCCTGAACAGGATCAACAGCTAATGCCGTCGGTGTTTCCACACTGGAGACAACCACATGGCGGTGGGAGCCGTCAAGCCGAGCAACCTCAATTAGATTTCGCTTCATATCGCTCCAGTAAATATTTCCAGCCACCCAGTCCACAGCGATTCCGCCTAACCAATCTTGCTGCTTAGGGTCAGTGGTGTCGATGGCAGGTAGTAGATCAAATCGCTGTGTACCATCGCGTTTTATACGCGAGATCGTACCACGTTCACTATCCCCCCAATATAAATAGTCCTTATCCACATCGTAGTCAATATAAGTGGCCAGAGAAATTCGGGAAATCGGTCCTAAGGCCTGAAAACGAAATCAAGTTGGAGAAGAATTTTTGTACACATTATGTTTTTAAGTATCGAGAGTGGGTAATTGTTTACTCACTGGTTTCTCTTCAAGCTGTGTGTCTGGTGTGCTGGGATCGTAAAGTTCGATGCCTTTGAGTTCGTGATTTGAATAGAATATGAATTCAGATTTGCCAACACAGCGGCTAGTATTTGTATTGAGTACATCATAACCGATAGAACATCGACAAACATGTTCTGTAGATGATATAGCCAAGCAAAGATGTTCGCAACCACCACGTTGTGGGCCTGCACAGGTATTCGTGCCGGTTTGTGCCTCCGAGTAAAACATCTTCAGAGATTGAATACTTTCTGCAATACAAAAGCAAATGTATAAATCAGAAGTTGAATGCAAAATTGTGGACTCACTTGTGTTTGTGCGCACACTGGTCATGTTTTGACAAGAGTCCTTTCCACAACTCATTATAGCACTTTGTATGTTTTCCGGAAAATATATGGAGCCATTATAAACCGTCACAGAGCTT